>NW_026885869.1:0-7053 GCF_032173495.1 Musca vetustissima
TTTGTTATACTGACCCAATTTGTTTCGGGGTCTTGTAGATGTAGCTTCGGTAGGTTCTGGAGCATTTCCACTTGCAATACTTGGCGAGGATATTGATTCTTCCTCAGGTTCCCAATTATCAGAGCTTCCCGAGCTAAAATCAATTTCGCATTTATTTTAAACGTTGCTATTTTTAAATACAGTGAACTCTCGATAATGTGAACATCCAAAACAGTAAACTCTCGACAATGTGAAGTAATTACAAACAAAATTTTGGAACATTGAAGGAAAATAAGCGTGGAGGAAAAAGAACTAAGTTGTTGACACCACAAGTCTGATCGAGTTCTATATAGAAAGTCAACCTGGAATTACCCTCAAAGCCATAAAAACTAAACTGTTGAGAGAAAATGAAATAAATATTTCCACAAGCTGCATAGAATATGGATTACGGAAATTAAAAATTACGTTTAAGATGGCCTCTATTGAAATAGAACGAAAGAATGACTCCAGAACATTAGGCAGATTTCTCCAATGCTAAATCCAATCGAAAATGCATTTTCAAAAATAAAATTATGTGCAAGAGCTGAGCTGTGTGACGTTTCAATGGAACATAACATTGTTGATGTAATCGAGCGAAGTATTCAAAAGCTTACTCGGCAAGATTGTTCTAACTACGTTATGGACATGGTTTTGAAAATCCCACAAGCTGCAAGTCGGGAACCCCTTCATTAAGATAAGCAGTTACCTTATCATCAACAATTTATTAAGTCAAATATGTATTTCGCATTTAGGACCGGGTATTCAATTCTTGTTCTTAAATATTTATTTATTAAAATGTCAAGAAATACCCCAGTTTGCATTACTATTTATTTAGTTTTATGCAGTAAAGATATTAAATGAAATCACACCGAATTAAAGAATATTTATGTTAATTACATAGCCATACAACTATATTTGTTAATATTCTTTGATATAATTTTCAAATATTGGTTTAAATTTAGTGCAAATATTGTATTTCCTTAGATAAGAATAAAGGTTTCATTTAATTTGGAAAAAGTTTCATTCTATTTGTAAAAGGTTTCATTTCAATTGGAAAAGGTTTCATTCTATTTGTAAAAGGTTTCATTTCAAGTGGAAAAGGTTTCATTTAATTTGGAAAAGGTTTCATTTAATTTGGAAAAGGGTTCATTTAATTTGTAAAAGGTTTCATTTAATGTGGAAATGCTATATTACGTAGTAACCCGGAAATATAACGCTAATCGCTTTGAAAATGTCCGTGAGGGACCAGGTATGGTCACGGACAACGCCTATAATTTTCGGTGATGATCAGATAATAATATTGGAATGAAATGGACCAAAAACCTAATTTTTTGTCGATCTTTAGGCCACAATTGAAAGCCGAAAATCACCATGCAACCCACGGAGAAGGTAATCTGCACAAGCAATTAGAAGGGTTGTACTGAATATTAGTACTATTTGTTGACCTCTAGTCGGTGAAGAGGGTGCAAATATTGCTCAAGCCAGATTATAAAACCATAGAAAGTTAGATTCTCGTGGAAGTTGTTTAGGGTATCATATGTTCGAACCCGTCAGTATAATCCGCTCAGTGGTTTTTATATAGTGGATTCATATTCAAATCATTGTCATAGATATTTCATAGAAATGTCACTTCAACAACAACAATAAATTAATATATGTTATATTTACACAGAAGACTTACAGTATATAGGTTCAAGAGTAAAACAACCTCAATAGTAAAGTCTCAAACGACTCCAAAAATTAAACATAAATTTATATATTCTACCGATAAAGTAATTCCACTGTGCACATGATGAAAATAAACTAAGATTATTTTTTAAACAATCAGTTCGAGTTATATGACTATATGCACTTAAGCGAATCACATATAACAGAATTCCATTGCCGTAGGCAGAATTTCATTACGGATGGGGCCCGCTAGTACAAAATGGAAAAATTCGCTGTTGCAAACATAAATTTACTGTGAAAACATTTTCTCTGAATACGTTGCTGCCGAATTCTACTGTACGTGTGTGTTTTATGATGATTACAGATTTTTATTCGCACAGAAAGTGTGTCACAGTCACAAATTCCATCACTTATCCTTTCCGGTCGACAAGGACGGAAGGAAACATAAACAATTCGGCTATTGTTCACATTCATTTCATGTTTAAAAGCATGTTTTAGATTTTTTTTTTTGATTCGTAATGTGTATATCGCTGTAACGCGGTGATAAAAAATAAATTGAAATTTTCTTGCATACATGAGAAGTTAGATGATTTATTTATGATCCTAATATCTATCAATTATAATGGTATTAGGATTATTCCAATTAGGGATGTCGGTTGTCGTTATTGATAAAAAAAACTTTTTATTTGTTCATTATTTGAAATTGTCTTTTAACCATGTAACTGGAATATATAAAGCCAGTAAAGAAAGTAGTAAAGTCGGACGGGCCGACTATATGATACACTTCACCACATTGGTATATCGTCTTTTCGAAGGAACATTGAAACTAGCTGAGTCGACTAGCTGAGTCGATCTAGGCATATGTGTCTGTCCGTCCGTCTGTCCATTATAATTTGTAAACACGTTATAATTTGTAAACACAGGCCACAGTTATGGACCAATCTTCACGAAATTTTGCATGTACAATGGGTTCTGGCCAATGAAGACCCCATATTGTTTTTGGAAAATATCGGTTAATATTTAGGGGATGAAATGGACCAAAAACATTATTTTTGTCTGATTTTCTGGTCGCTTCTGAGGCCGCAATTATGACCCAATTTCACGTACGCCCTTTTATTCATCGATCATTTAATACCATATCATGTACATTGGCTACAATTTCTGTTGTTGTTGCTGTTTCGGCCCAACGTGTTTAATTGTTTTTATTAGAAGTAAAGATTCATATAAATGGATCTAAATTTCCATTTTTTATTTCACAAAATCGAGTTAAATTTGAAGAGATAACAACGAAAATCTACAGACATATACATTTGAATGGCATATGTTTCAACATGTATTTAAGGGGACCCCCCCATTCTCGGTGTCAAAATTTTTTTTGATTTAATTCGAATCTACTCTAATTCTAGAATGTTCCTACAAAATTTCAAGTGAAAATCTCAAGAACTCTTGAAGATATAGCCGATTTATTCTGTCAGCATCAAGTGACGGCTAAAGGGCTTCTCAAACTTTAAACGCGTTTTTCTCAAAACGAATGGCGGGCACGATAACTCAAAAACTAATAATCCAATCGGTTTCAAATTTTGACACGTTTCTCTGGGAGAGTGTAGCTCTCGTATGAACTAGGATAAAGCCAATCGGTGAAGATCTTCCTTATTTTTTAACTTAGTTTGTGGTAAAAAATAGGCGATTTTCCATAAAAAAATTTTCAAAGTTCCGCCATTTTGTTAATTGTTGTGCGAAGTCAATAATCCTAGTTCATACGAGAGCCAGACATGTCCTCTTTCTAACACAGTTGGAATTTTCGGATTCCGATGTTCCAGTGAGGAGTTATCATGCCCGCCATCGAAAATATGGACTTTTCTTTGAACCCCAAAAACAACAACAAAACAATAACAAATTTTGGTAAATTATTTTTCTTCCTTTTTAAATCTTCAAATATATATGTGCCAAGTTACAAACCTTAACAAGCATTGGTATTCATTTACCAGCCCATTTAAAATCTTAAAAATAAAAAATCGAGAATGGGGGGGGTTCCCTTAATTAGAGTTCCCGCTGTAACATCAATCATGGTTTCTTGTTTTGCTTTCTTTCGTTTTTCTGTTGCATTAAATATTGTCACATTTTCTAAATTGGCATATTATCTTTTTTATTCTCTTATGAATGCCATTATTTACATTATTTCATTTTCCATGAAAACAACAACAAAACTTTTCTTGTTCTACGGCCCTTTTTATAGTAACAATGTGTAGAATAACAAAACAATAAAAAAGAAAGTAAATGGCCATCGTTGCAGATCCCATAGACAAACAAACAAAGCTTTCACACTACGGGAGCTTAAAAACTCGTCATTAAAATTAAACGAAAACATTTGAGAATAATCCTCAAGGATAATTCGTAACACGAGCAGAGTTTTAAATTTCATGTTTGACTGTTTTTATTTTTGGAAGAAAAATTTTGACTAGGAGAGAAAAGAAATAAGACGATTTTGAGCGGATCGAGTTATAATTGCTTTGGAAAACTAAAACCAAAAGTGGAAAGAAATTCGAAATTCGTTCGCGGGGCTTCAGTAAACGTTTATAGTTTTGTCACAGGATCATGGACATATGCATATAAGACGGAAAGTTTTCGAATCTATGGGCCCTCAAAAACAAGACCAATTCAAGGAAAGTAATATCGAAAGAAGCACTCCAACACAAATAGCTAAATTGGTCAAGTGGCTACTGTTCTGCTTGAGCAACAAAAGACTGTAAATTATGAGTGGTACAACATAATTAGTTTGCGTGAAGTCCATGAACATGAGAACACTCCAACATCGACTGAAATCTGACCAACCGGTGACATTGGTATGTCATCGACGGTACAGCTCTGACGTTACTTATGACCCAATGACTTATTTTTACTTGTGCAAATCGAGAAACAAATTCTCTTTAACTTGTCCTAGACATATATTCTTATGGATTCAACTATTAGGTATTCAGTTAAAAAATTAAAACTAGATGTGAACATTTGTAGGGTACTCATTATACCCTTCACCACTCTGTGGTACATGGTATTATGTCTTTGTGCATAATACCCTGTTTGTTTGTAACAGGCAAAAGGAAACAAGATAGAAACATGGTTCCTTTTGAGAATATGCATAGAATCACTTTCTGAGCCGATTTATGCATGTTCGTCCGTTCGTCTGTCTATCCATGTTAAATTGTGAACAAAGTACAGGTCGCATTTATGATCCGAATTGGATGAAAATTGGCATAGGTCACTTAACCTATTGAAATTGGGAACCCTATTGAAAATGGGAAAAATCGTTTCGGTTAAGTTAAATGGTACACCAAAGTACCTATATATCTTTCGGTTTCCACTAAATTTGGCATAGCGTAGTAAATTAAGTGTAGAGTGGTGTATGCTAAATTTCGCGAAAATCGGTTTAGATTTAGATATAGCTACCATATATTGTTTCGTCCGATTTAATGTAAATGATGCAACAAAGTCCCTATATATTCTTTGATTTGCACGAAATTTGGCATGACGTACGGAATTAAGTCTAGAATGAGTTTGGTTTCGGGGAAATCGGTTCAGATTTAGATATAGCTTTCATATACATTTTCGTCCGAATGGTGCACCAAAGTCCGTATATATCCTTCGATTTGCACGAAATTTGTCATAGCGAAATCAATTGAGTCTAGAATGATGATTAGTAAGTTTCGGGAAAATTGGTTCAGATTTAGATATAGCTCTCATATATATTTTCGTCCGATTTTATGTAAATGATGTACCGCGGAGTCTATGTTTGTTCTATATTCACGAAATTAAGCGGACAATAAAATTTCGCGGCGTCAATCTGCAGTAATTTTAGCATGGATGTCAACCTGTAGTAACTTCAATACGCTATTCGAAATTTTGTGCCAATCAATCTAAATTTGACTTTTTAGTGCTCCATTCGCATACACCAATCTGGATCTAATTCAGTACTCTGTGCAAAAGTTTGCCTCAATCGGACCGATATTGGGAGTTTGGAGCACCATTTATATAAAATCGGACGAAACTATATGTGGGAACTATATCTAAATCTTCAATTTCAATATGGTTCGTTCTTGGGCCAAATAAGTTACATGTGCCAAATTTCATCCAAATCGGATCATAAATGCGACCTGTACTTTGGTCACAAAAATACATGGACGGACATGCATAAATTGCGTCATGTGATTCTATATATACTCTCAAAATATAGCATGGGTCTATCTCAATTCCTTTTGCCTTTTACAAACATGTACCACAGTGTGGTGAAGGGTATAAAAAAATGTCAAAAAACATTACAGCTATCAAATTTGAAATCTGTCAAATTGGATTGGTAATGGAGAATACCAAATTTCAGGCTATATAAAAATATCGATTAAATTAAGTGATAACATTTTCCGAAAGTATTGTTGAGAATATTCTCAACTTAATATCTCAACTAATATTCTCAACTATCCCTTTTGACTTGTTTACTCCATTAGACTTCTTAATATCTGAACTATAACAATCTTTATTTATTATTATTTCATTTTAAAATATTTTTATTATTTATATCATGTACATGTACAATAATTGTATTTGCGCGTTTCCGCTGATTCCGCAAACATATCTCAGGTACACAATATTTATATGTATGTATATATATTTATATGTATGTACATTTTGCTACCCATGTTGTTGTTTCCAAATATTTATGAATGTAAAAGACAAGTCTTTTGTCATAATTTAGTTTTGATACCCTCCACCATGGTATGGAGGGTATATTAATTTTATCATTCCGTTTGTAACTCATCGAAATATTCATTTCCGACCCTATAATGTATATATATTCTTGATCAGGGCAAAATTCTAAGACGATCTAGCCATATCCGTCCGTCTGTTGTAATCTTCTGAAGGAATTGAAATTTTGAAATTTTGCTGAAATTTTGAAAGAAACATCGGATCAAGAACCAATATTTCGATGAGGCTCATTTTTACCGTGTCAACGTGTATACATCCTCAGTAGCCATAACGCTGAGGCATTAAAACTTTCTGAAAATTGAATCATAATTTACATAATCGGTTTGCCGAAATGTCGGTATGAGTCCACTTTTTGGTATTTTCCCTATGTATTCATTTCAAGTACCTGTCAGTATATCTATGGTGGAGGGTATCCAAAGTTCGGGCCGGCCGAACTTAACGCTTTTCAACTTGTTTTCTTCTTCGTTTATAAAGTGGCTATTATAATCCAAGAGAACACTAAAAGCTACACTTCAGCAGCATCCGCGGTTGTAAGGGTGTAGTAAATACATTTGTCGCAAAAACAAAATATGAAATATGAACGCCCGCATCAGGTTGCTGGCATTGGACGGT
>NW_026885870.1:0-7259 GCF_032173495.1 Musca vetustissima
TCGGCCTAGATTTTAGATATAGCTCCCTTTTATTATAAATTAATTTTGAGTGATTGACACACCAAGGAACCAATAAGAACAAAACGTTCTGAAATTAGTATAACCTAACCTGTGACAAGTTTGTTTTGAAATCGCTTAATATTTGTATAAAGCTCCCATATATATTTCGCCCCCGATTTCAAGTAAATTGGGCATCAAACTGCCCATAGTGGTGAAGGGTATCATAACGAGCCCCGTCCGACTTTACTACTTTCCTTACTGGTTTTCAAACTGACAAAATGAAAAAAATATAATGTCAATATTTTTTCATTTTACACAATTTTTTATCCATTATATGATGATAATGAAGAGATGAAAAACAGCAGACGTTAACGGAATTATTTAATTGGTGGTTATTGTTATTAACCCTACGGTCAATAACCAAAAAAGTATACGTAGATCAATAACCGTGGTACATTTGTACCCATCCAAAGATAGCTCTGTAACTCATTAAAAAATTGGACTATCGTGAGGTTTTTTGTTTTAAATTAGTCTATGCGGATCTGGTCTAGAAGTAGGAACTCAAAATTATATATACATTAAAATAATATATATTTAAATTCATGCTTAAATGATAATCTATCTAAAACAATCATAGTAAATTCGTTATAGCTTTCGAATGGGTTAAGCTTTTTTAGTTATATTTTTATTGGGATCTTATTTATGTTCCTCAACCCCTCTGCAAATTTTGGTGACCCTAGACAACATGGGGCCATCAGGGCGACTCGTGGAATTCCGAAACTACCCTGGTTTTCCTTTGGTATACAGGGACTAAAACAATTATTATTGCCAATTATTCACATTTTATGAGTTTAGAGATTGTGATTGGCACATTTTTAACACTATTTAATACTTTAAAACGCTATTTAATGATAGTTTATATATTTACGCCAATTTAGGATTGTAATAAATCAGACTAATTCGATTATAGAAAAAGTTGCAGGCCCAATATGAAGAATAATTGGATAATTACGCACAATAATCATTGTTTTTGTCCCTGTATACCAAGGGAAAACCAGGGTAGTTTCTGACTTCCACGAGTCGCCCTGATGGCCCCATGTTGTCTAGGGCCACAAAAATTTGCAGAGGGTTTGAGGAACACCTAAGTAAGATCCCATTAAAAAAATAACTAAAAAGCTTAACCCATTCGAATGCTATAACGAATTTACTATGATTGTTTTAGATAGATTATCATTTAAGCATGGATTTAAATATATATTATTTTAATGTATATATAATTTTGAGTTCCTACATCTAGACCAGATTCGCATAGACTAATTTAAAACAAAAAACCTCACAATAGTCCAATTTTTTAATGAGTTACAGAGCTATCTTAAGATGGGTACAAATGTACCACGGTTATTGATCTACGTAGGTAATAACTTCAAAAAATTGTAAAAATTATATATATGGAAAATATTTATAATTTTTTCTCCGATTATGTGTGAAAATACCTCAAGAATGATTCCTCAAAATTTGATCCAAATATCTCCATTATTAAAAATTTTACAGCATTTTTATTCAAAAAAAGGTACAAATGTACCAGGTTATTGACCGTAGGGTTAATGATAATGACATAATATGACCAAAAATTATTAGTCGAAAATTCTTGATTTGAATTAATTTTTTAAATCCTGGTCATTGATGATTGGATGTGTAATTATCTGGGTATAATACACACGTTTATGAACCAATTTATTTAAGATATGCATAGAAACTATATATTTGTTCAGAGGTATGATTACTTTTGATGCTATAAATTTCCGCCCATTGTGTCACGCCAATTTTTATGAGGATGATGCATATTTGTCACCAAGTTACTCAGACTAATTTTGAAGTTGGAATCTGTAACCCATCTTAATATATAAGCATAGAAATGTAATATTATTTCAGATGTACGATTACTTTCGATGCTATAATCTATATCCACGCGGAATTTTTAAAGTGTGTATTGTTTATGTTATTTCCCTGGTATGGTACGACATGCGGTGAAAATCTCAGTAAAATCGGTTTAACGGTTTTTGAGTCTAGAAACGAAACATTTTTTATTTCCTTCTTGTAAATTATTTAAGTGCAACGGAGGGTGCATTTTCCCCCAATCGTTCCACGCTCAATTTTGTATGGATGATGTGTATTAACACCTACGTCATTCAGACAAATTTTAAAGGCGGTACATGTAACGGTTCTTAAGATATACGCATATTACATGTTCAGAAATTTTGAGGTATGTTTACTATTGATGCTATAACTCTGCATCCACGCGGATTTTTAGAAGTTTATATAGCCTATGTTACTTTCAGGGCATGCCCTGACATACAGTGTAAATCTCATTAAGATCTGTTCAGCGGTTTTTGTGTCTATCGGTAACATACAAACAAACAAACAATTTTTTTTCTATTTTATATATACAGATTATCTTGTCACAAACAAAATTAATAGCACTTAACAATATTTTTGAAACAAATGACTCATGTATAAAATACACCTCCACAAAAACTGGTCATAAAATTGTTATCTTACACAACTACCACAGAACTAAAACTTCCTACGGATTTACATTACGAGCCTTGGCAATGTTTCGCGATATATGTACCCTCTTGGCAGATTAGAGGGCAGATTACCCTGGTATTTTTTCGACCAACTTTTTCTTGTAGGGAATATCTTCACCATAAGATTCAAATTTCGTTGATTTGACCCGCTAACTATTGGCCAATCTTTAACAAAACAGTCATTCCAATTAGTTGGTCGACTTATAATTGTAGCCTCCCAAGCAACTAGAAAGCCAATAAGTTTTCTGTCCATAAATTTCATCTGATCATCACACAAAATTAAATTATCGTCATAAAAATTGGTTGATTATAACCAAAACTTCATGTAAAATTTCAAAACCTTAATCATCGTCATATTTTCGCCGTCTAGTGTGATAATAGTATTACTAAAGAATATTGGAATAAGTAGATGCCTCTAAAAATTAACGTATAACTCCCATATCCGTGTGCATATAATATAAATTGTATCAATTTTAATGCCAACCACTCTTCGTTGTCATTTTTCACTCAAAAGTGTTGGTCCATTTAAACAGATCTATATTTTAATGTAAAAATTTCTTGATACTATGGCCATAATTGTGACCTCAAGAGCGACCGAAATTACAGACAAAAATTCCTTTTTTTTGGTCTTTGCATCCCCTAAAAATTAACCAATCGTTACTAAAAATATGATTCAGTCGGAAACCGATTTATATGTTAAATTTCGTGTATTTACAAATTATAATGGACAGATAGACGGGCACACATGTCAGCATCGTCTCAGCAAGGACCAATATTTCGCGGTGTTACCAATTTTTGGGCCAAATAAGCTATAATACCCTTACCCTTTTTGTCCCTCATCATTTCTTCATACTTCTGTCTCTTACTCTTACACTATACAGTGAAGATACTTCTTTCCCGGTTAATACCATGACGTATAACACATTGTCGTATGATTACATTAAATGTAAAAATGATCCTCCCTACAAATTCTAAAGCTACATTTACACGATTGAAGACATTTTGAAGTCTTATCAAAATTTTGAAAATGTATTTTGAAGTCCTATTTACTCGTTTTAAAAATTTGATGAAAATATTCTTTCAATATATTTCAAAATATTTTGATCAAAGTATGATCAAAATGTTTTGAAGCTAATTTACACTATTGGTAATTTTTTATATTGGAAATATTGACTTTGAACAGCTGTTTTAATTATTTTGAGGAATAGTTTAGTATTAATAACTATGGACCACGACATGGTCCATTAATAGAATAGGCCAATACTAATACTTAGGGAATCTATAAGCAACGGAGAACGCCTGACAATAACATTGAGATTTTTAGCGACTGGGGACAGCTACGCAAGTCTGGCGTTCTCTTACCATCTCATATTAATTCATTAATTATAATTTAATTCGTAAGTGATTTAATTCCATTGTCACTTGCCGCAACAAAAATGTGTAAATAAAAACATATGATATGAATTGATCAAAAGAATGAACATGCTGTCAAAATATTTCTAGTCATCAATGTTGCCAGATGCGACTTTGATGTCTATTTACACGGCATCAATAAAATCTTCAAAAGTTTTGTTCAATAAATTTAGATCAATAAATTTTTAAGCAATTTAAATGTTTACACGAGTTTGAAGCATTTTGAAGAAACCTTCAATCGTGTAAATAAAGCTTAATTTGTTATATATGTTGGATTTTAACAACGATGTTCGTATTTGAAGATTCTTATAATGCACAAACACTTAAATGTCAAAGGATGCAAAATGAGCAACCAATCCACCAACTTATCTGCAGTTCTGCATCCGGTAGTTCTTATATTTAATGATTTCAATTTAATTTACCCCGATATTTTCCGTTAGTGTCAAATACGAACACAATTATTTACATCACGTTGTGAAATTTTAAATAAAAATATTGCAATTACAATAATTTAATATTGACACAAATAATGTTATAGCTCGTAGATAATTTTAATTATAAATCTTCATTAATTCAGCATTTTATTACAAAGCCTATGGTGGAGCGACTAGCTGCGAAGAAGAACAGCACTACTCATGGACAGTGTGGGTAAATTTCAAATGCCTCATAAATTGTTACACTTAATATCGACAACTTTTTTGTTTTGAAATGACAAATGTATTAGTGAGACCAGTAGCTGGAACTGACCTGATATTGAGAATTACTTGCAGCACACAACAGTGTAATCTCTGTAATTGTAGATAAACCTCCCTATTTGAGGTATTTTGACAGTTATGGGCGATTTGTTTTCAACCGAAGTAGCATTCTGGGTTAGTATTACGTACAAAAACTTTTCGCAGCAACATTTCAATCTAGGTCCTGATTCTGTCATAATCCCTATATAATGGTACCAAACTATTTTTGGCATTTTGAAAGTTCCAAACTAACTTCTAACCGATATCGATTCGACACTCTTAATCGTTTGTGGGTAAAAAATTGCAAAGATCGACACCTCAAATAATGCATTTTATTATCGAGATCAGACTGTATTTGGAATTGAAACATCATCATTAAACAGATGTATGCGTAGACGAATAATCAACCAGTCAATGGGTGAATTATAATCGATTGAATATCACTTATTATCAGAAATATATTGTGCACTTGCATCTCAGCTGTAACAGCGCCAGCTTCAAGTCTTTTGTAGCTAAGCTCATTAGTATAAATAGACGGATAATCATTACAATCGTTTCATTTCAAATATCTTTTTCAAATAACAAGAATATTGCGAAACGGAAACGCAATGCAACGATTATTGAGGCCTTGGGTGCGTACTTACATAAGCTGCAAGATTTAACATCGGCATTTTATTAAACAGGATTTTTTGTTTAAATCGGAATTATTTGTATTATTCTCTTTTTAGTTATGCCTACTGCTATTGGCAGTGTTCATTGCAGCAGTTAAAGCCCAAAACGATGGTCGATACAGACCGCCAACAAGGCCACCGACAAGGCCAACACCGAAATCCGATGGTCGTTATCGCCCGGCAAACGATGGAAGATATCGTCCCGCTGGCGATGGTAAATATCGTGGTGGCAATGATGGCAAATATGTCCATAAGGACGTAAAATATGTTCACGATGATCGTCCTGGAGGATTATATTCGGGTGATGCCAATCCCTATCAGCCGGATAAAAATCGATTTGGTCCTGGTGGTGGTGGAGGCGGAGGTAGTGGTGGCGCTGGAGCTGGTTCTGCCAATGCTGCTGCAAATGGCGGAAATACAGCTAGTGGATCAGGAGTTAAAAAACCATCATCGGGAAGTGGAGGAATTTTGGCTGCAGCTGTAACTGCAAAACCATTACCCAAGGGTAAAGGTAGTGGTGAGGGGAAAAATGGTTGGGCCATCATACGTTTGGAAGACAAGGTCGAAGAGGATGGTTATCATTACTTGTAAGTATGATTTAACAGATCGTTAAGGAGATTGTGAAAAATTATTGAATGGTGAAACAAAAATGGAAATTCGGATACAGAAAATCTGTGACAGTTTCAGTCGTGTCTGGATATTGCTAACTAATTCTTAGGCCTAAAAATTATCTCTAAAACCTTTTTGAGGGGTTTCACATTTCCATCATGTTCTATCATCAATTTTTTGCTACGGTGTAAAATAGAATGTTCACAACTGTTAATAATATAAACAACAGTTTCTGATTTTTTTAAATTAAAATTCTTGGGCAATAAATAGAAGATAGTTTCAAATATTCTTTCTTACCTGCGTTAAATTGTCTTCGTTATTGGCGGATATTCTTCGTTAGTGCAACTTCGAAAGAATCATAAAACTTAAAAATTCTGCATGAGCCCGGTTGCGATTTGAACCAAAGTTCCTATGGCATTTTTCGATTGTTGTCCGCCTTAGCGTTCAAAGCCACCCCTTATCTTCGTAAGTTGGCACAATATACAGTTCTATACCACGAAAAAAGAAATTTGTAAGTTGTATGAAAAAAAAGTCCATCAATACAAAAAAAATCTGCTCTGAAAAGGGATATCAAATGTCCAAACCATGACACGGTTGAATTTGAATAACTGAAAATGTTATATGTAAATATAAATATTAACATAATTATAACATTTACGTTAACAGAATCTATAACTGTGTTTCCTTGCTATAAAATGTTAAGAGTAATAACAATATTAGCCTAAAAGTATGCAAACATTTTTTAGATCTCAATATGAAGTTCATTACAATATTAACCCTTAATCTTGATTACAATTTTAATATTATTGGCAGGTATGAAACTGAAAATGGTATTTTAGCAGAGGAAAATGGACGCATTGAGGCCCTTCAAACTGATCCTGGTCTTCGCTCTAAGGGATTTTACGAATATACCGGTGATGATGGTAATCTATATCGAGTAGAATATACTGCCGATGATAATGGTTTTGTGCCACAAGGTGATCATTTGCCAGAGGTTCCACCACATATACCTAAATTATTGGCTTATTTAGCCGCAAATGCTTCAAACAAAAAGTAAATTATCCTTCAACTACATAAATTGTTTCATGTAAATAATAAACTATTTGTTTTGGTCCTTATTAATAAATTTATAAATAATAATTGGTAAATTAACGTGTGTCTATTGTTGAATTCAATATATTTGGAAATATAAATTGCTAATACTCAGAATTAATTGATAAACAAATGTAAACAGCCAAAATCCA
>NW_026885871.1:0-71838 GCF_032173495.1 Musca vetustissima
TCAGGACCGAAACATAGCCAGGTCGAGCCTCAAAAAAAGGACCAAATGGGATCACATATTTTTCGAAGTCACCAACAGAACGGAAAGCAGGACCTTATAGATAAAATACAGGTGGTAATGCTTTGGAGTAAAGCGGTACTTGCATAATAAATATTCTATGTTATCCTATTATAGAAATCATCAGACTTTTTCCGAAGTGAGGATGAAAACAATAGCAAGGAGTATGCAAAGAAAAGCAAATTGTATGTTTTGTTATTGCTTTCAAATTATAAAATTAACATTTTGTATATTACAGAAGTCATTTAAGAGTGACCTCGACGAAATGAAAAAAACGCATTTCAGGAAAAAGGGAATTGAAGTTTGGATTGCTAGGCAATTTAGTAACAGTACAAATGGAAAATGTAATACCCGAACACCAAAACAACGCCGCATGTTAGGTTCAGTGCCTTATGCAAAGATTAACCAAAACACCTAACCAAACCTCTTCATCGCCCCAAAATATTTTGGAAATTTCGATGGTAGGATTATTTGAAAATGAAGACATATAATATATTGAATAGGTAAGGTCTACAACCTATTCTAAAATGTACAAGCGTTCATTATTTTATTTTTTAGGAAAAATCGCAAAATTTTGCTTTATTATTTATACTTAACAGTATTACAATCCTTTTGTAAACTAATTAATTTATAATCTAATATTATTTTTATGACATTTTAATATTCTACCAGCTGTCAGCAATTAATTAGTTTTTTTAAATTAAATTTAGTATTGCATATAACTAATTTGTTTTAACTTTCTGGGTGGATTTAGTAGTGTAGACGCGCTAATAGACGCATAGCTATTTTTGGTAATAAAGTTAGAATCAATTTCACAAATAAACTTGGGTTCGAAAAATAATATTTCGATGACGTAAATTTTTATACCCTCAGCCTTTAGGCTAGTGGGGGTATATACACTTTGCTACGGCAAAAATGTGCCTCATAGAAATATTGGTTTTAGTCGATTTACGAATGTCCGTCTGTCTGGCTGGTGCGCACGTATAAACATCTGATTGTAATTTGTGTGATTTTTAGTATAATAATAAACTACAAAAACATTAAAAAATAAACTCTTAAAAAATTAAAAATCTTTAATTATAAATTAACAAATGTTCAATGTCAGGCATATATAAGTAATTAAATCTGATACAAAAAATCACAATTCAAGAGGGACCGGACTTTGGATCCTGTTGTTGTGGAAACTAACGGCGCATTATAACCAATCCAGTTTCCCTTCATTGTTGAAATATTCCATAAAATTTTGACGGACAAATTCAGCTTCAAATCTTCTTGGATTGTATACGCTCTCCACATTTTCATTGACCCTTTCAGTGTTTTTGTCGAATATATTCGACACTTTAAATTACTCTCTTCTTTTGCAATTTTTCGGTTATCCTGTGTACCTTTACAATTAATGTCTTTGTCTTTGCTGAAAGACAGACAAAACTATCCGAGGGTTAAAATAAGAATGTTTTTTTTTTCTAAACTGTGTGCCTTCATATGACTTGAAGTACAAATTTTAGATTTTTATTCCGACAAAAAATTTTGTTTTTGACACTGAAAGGGTTAATACACATATTGCTAAGGTGACACAAATTAGGTGAATATGCTTCATCATTTTGTAATAAAAAGTTATGGAGTACAATGGAAGCAAAGTTTAATTTTTCAACTTTTTCTGCGCTTTTTTATTTGTTAGATAACATCCCAAAAGAATGTTCAACGACATGTCGAGCTCTGGAGTGTCTTGCATTATACACCTGTTTTTCCTTTGAATTGGTATGGAAAGGATATGGCTTCATTAGGTGTTTCTTCATTGGGAAAGCATCATCTCCAACCACAACGTATGGGAGAAGACGACCATTACCAACAAGAGCATCACGTGGCAGTCTTTTTTCTTCGCTAAGAACGATGCTCAAGCTGCTTTGGAGATATACTCCTGCATCATTATTGCGACCATTGCTTCCGACGTCCACAAAAATAAATTTGCAATTAGCATCGACTAAAGCCATCAGCACTATACTGTTTGTCCCCTTATAATTATGATAAAAAGCCCCATCCTTCCGCAATGAACGAAAACTAATATGTTTTCCATCCAAAGCTCCAATGCAATTGGGAAATTGTCATTTGACGGCAAATTCTTTGGCTATGGCCTCCCAATCTGACGGACTATTGGGGAACTTGAAAAATAAGTAAAAGAAAAGAACAACAAAATGATCGAATATATACATAAATACAGATACATATTTAAATGGATAATTTGCTTTAAGTACGTGACTTTCAGCCTTCTCCAAATTGCTTCACAAACCTGTGGAACCATGAAACTAATAGACGCCTTCGACACTCTGCTCTGAAAGTCAATTCTTCGAAAACTTTCCCCTGTTTTTGTATAAAGTTAATTGCAATAATATTTCGCAATTATTGTAGCGCTTTCGCTTTCTATAAGGTTAAGGAGATAGTAAAATTGATATTTGCCAGAAACGCAAAAGATCCGCGCTGTTTTCTGTCCCTCCATGGTTTTACCTAATATTTCCTTGTATTATAGATAGTGGGCAAATATGTTGCCTTTTTGCAAAGATTTATTAAACCTTTGGAGAAATATATACAAGTAATTATGAGATCCGCGTTGGATCAAATCAACGATCAAGTGTTCCAACAGACGGACAGATACATTTTTTAGGGGAAATCTATTTAAAATTTTATAAATACTAAAACATTGATCACCAATTTGAATTTTCTCATCTGCGTCAGTAGCAACAGCATCATAAACCAGCTCCATTAGTTCATTTATTAAATATATTTTTCAATTTGTCTTGCATTTTCAAATTTTTTTATAACTGGCGGTTTGAATTGCTTTTTTTTACGATATACTCAAGCAAGAATGATAGATTAAAGAGGAAGTGATAATAACGTCAACTGCACATGAGACATGAAAGTCGTTGTGTGTAAACACTAATGAAATTTATGTTGAGAAATGACGAAATTTTTTTAATGAAATCGAACGTGTGTGACCATCGACTTACTGCATAAAATTCTTTCAGTAAAGTGGGCCACACACGTCAAACATGTGCGTTCGATCGGTGTGAAGTTCCTAGCCCATACACGTCAAACTGATCCCCAAAACTTCATTTCGTATTTATTTTTGAAGCGTGAAGATGGTCAGAGATAGTGATGACGGAAAAAAGAACAACTATTTTTATTTAATATAAATTTATTAAAAAATTTTATTTTATCCCGGGAAAATATATTTATTTCCCACGCTGTACTATATGTGTAAAAAAACAAAAAAAATCCTTTCAAAACATTTTTTTAATATGTGTGACATTTTCCGCTGATCCGCACGGCACGAAATTTCACAACATATGAGAAAATATCCACACACCAGGCCACAGACGTCAAAAATGTGCGCGTCGCACAACGAAAAATTAAAAATTTTTAATTTCTTTCGATTGGTGTGCGCACAGCCAAATCGGTGTGATCACCGTACCACACACGTCAAACATTTTCGTGGATTGATTCATCGACTCGATTAAATTTCTTTTCTTGCTCTCTTGTTCTCTGCCCATCAAGTATTGTTACTACTCAGCCACTTGCCTTATGCTTTTCGAGAGCGTAAACACAACAATCGGAACGAAGAAAAAGTAATAACTAGTGGATTATGAACTTGATTGTGTTATACGCATGTTTTTGATTTAAATGTTTTGATTTCAGAAGAATCATTTTGCCGTTAACTTGAGCCTACTTTTGCTTAATTTTTTATGAAATTGATTTGGTAAAATTAAATAAATAATTTTGAGCTTTAAAAGTTTTACTTTTAAACGTAAAACTTTTAAAGCATTTTATTTTTATTACAATGTATGAAGCTTTTTCCTAACATTGTACAGAAACATTTGCAATACCATAAACAATACTCGTTTCCACGAAAATAAGGTGAACGATCTAATAGTACGTTTACATTTAACCGGATTTCGTTAACCCAGTGGTTTTCAATTGTCAATTCATTTGCGTATATGTCAAATACATCCTTATAAAGCAGATTAACCCCGTAAAAAGTTCTAATCTATATGCCGTTTAAAACGACTCAACACAACAAGAACTGAGTATAATTTGCCACTTGACAAATCTCAAAATCAAACAACTGTTGTTGTTAGGGTGTAAAAAAATACTCGGGTATAAAATATACTTGCACCCTTCGCATATATGTCAAATAAATCCTCACAATTGGCATAATTACACAAGGTAGTCTCATGCAGACATATGATTCCAATTTTTTCATAATTTTACTTTTGACAAAATTTAAATGAAAATATCCTCCTTTGAAATGTACGCACAACACGTGTTCAGTGGCAATAATTACAAAACGTTTATTACCTTGAAGTTTTCAGTCTAAATATAAATAAATATATTTTGTATGTATGGTTATATCTTAAGAGCAATGAAAAGGGAGATATTTATTTGCAGAAAGTATATATTATTTTTTAAAAATATGCCATTCGACATGCATAAAATGTTATGGAATTTATTTTTCAAATAATTTGAAATTGATAGATGAATTCCAAATTAAAAAGTGTTGCCATTATTAATTTATCAAATGATTCTACCTATCAAGACGTCTACATTTGCAGACCGCCCGATTTCGTCATCTCTGAACGCAGCACGCCGCCACCACAGTTTACGATGGGTAATGTTGCATGTGTCATCCGTAACGCGAAGTCATCCAAAGCGTTGGGCCCTGGAGGAAAATCTATGTGTATTCTGAAGCAGCTGAACGAGCCATGAGTCGAGTACTTGACCAACGTCCTCAACTTGTCGATAGCCACCCACGTCGTCCCTAAAGCCTGGACAATGGGCAGGGTGGTCCCGCTACTGAAGCCGGGCAAGAATGCCAGCAAAGGTGAATCTTGCAGGCCGATTTCACTTTTGTCGCCAGTAGTGAAGACCCTTGAGGCACTACTCCTCCCCAGCATAAGAGAAAGCTATCCAGTTGCGGATCATCAACATGGATTCCGTAAGCAACACAGTACAACAACAGTGTTACACGCCATCTCCACACATATAAGTCGAGGACTTAACTAGAACCGGCCGTGTGATAGAACAGTGTTGGTAGCGCTTGACCTATCAAAAGCCTTTGATACTGTCAACCATGCCACGCTATTTCAGGACATTGGTAGCACTTCCCTCCGGCCGAGTTTGAAACGTTGGATAATCAACTATATGTGTGGACGTCAGTCGTACGTGGAGTGATATGCAATGGAGAAGTAAGTAACGCCGCCCTGAAGACTGCGACATGGTCCCGGCTCATGACACCAATGAACCATCTTCATGAGGATACGAAGATCCTTCCCTTACGTCAGCATAGCAATATGCTTTCGTTGTAGTACCTGCTCGGGTGCTTCAGGAACACTCATCCCAACCATCATATGGTGGATAGGACTCCCCCACCAAGGCATATCAGGAAGGATCTGCATGATCTAGAGTGAGAGGTTCAACGTTACAAAAGCGAGCCTCTAGATCATGTTGCCTATCGAGCAGGTCTGAATGGCATTCATACTGATTTAGTAGCCGCAACGGTGAACGGATACAGATTGAATGCCGTCCTAGGAACTCACTCCCCACCTCTAGCAACTGAAGAACGTCAGCTGTCCAGACAAACCAGAGTAGTTTTGGCCAAATTACGTTCTCAATTCCTATTGGGCACGGATTGATGACCAGGTTCAGGATGCCCGCCCAGCATGTGGTACGGGTCATCAGCTGCGCTAAAAGGACTGCCTGTTTATTGTGCCATGGATACAACAAGCACGTGGAAATTTCTTGTATGTAATTCTTGCGTCAACAATGTAAACATTATATAAAAATTATATTTACTTTAAAATTTTTATATTATGTATTTTTAAAAGTAAAATTGAAACAACATGAAGGAAAATCTATGAAATTTATATTGGTATCGCTCCCATATATTTCTTCTAATTGTTCCATTGCCAGTTACATGTGTAACGTATATTAAAATGCTGAACATTATTAAATGAATTTTTTAAAGAAATACAATTTACTATGTGTTAATAATTTTTCAAAAAATTACACAAACATTGACACATTTTAGATATGCAATTTGTAAGTTACTATAACCTACCTTATATTATTGTACACGCTATACGAAATAAATAGTAAATACTAATAGATTCTTGCAGTACGGGAACATACTGTTCTCTTTTAATGCATACCCTTCCTGACACGCCTGGGTGGGGGAGTCTTATCCACCATATGGGATGGGATGATTGTCCCTGAAGCACCCGAACAGGTACTGCCAGGAAAACATATTGCTATGCTGTCGTAAGGGAAGGATCTTAGTCTCCTCATGAAGATGGTCCACTGGTGTCATGAGGAGGCTCCCTGTCGCAGTCCTCAGGGTGATGTTCTGACAGGTCCGAACACTTCTCCATTGCATATCACTAGTGTTCGAAGACCGACATAACGCGCCCCAAGTTCTTGTTCCGCAACTCCACGTACGACTGATATAGTTTATTATCCAACGTTTCAAACTCGGCCGGAGGGAAGGGCTCTCGATGTTCTCAAATAGCGTGGCATGATTGACAGTATCAAAGGCTTTTGATAGGTCAAGCGTTACCAACACTGTTCTATCGCACGGCCATAATTACACAAGGTAGTCTCATGCAGACATATGATTCCAATTTTTTCATAATTTTACTTTTGACAAAATTTAAATGAAAATATCCTCCTTTGAAATGTACGCACAACACGTGTTCAGTGGCAATAATTACAAAACGTTTATTCAATCCCACGGCAGCGGGTTCTACGACACCGGATTGACCCGATTTATTTCGGCCAGCGGCTGCCAACCCAGTTATATATGTTTGTATTGTTTTTCTGTTTTGGGAGCAACATATCCCGGAATGCTTGCTCCGGATTCTTTTGGTCCGTGCCGGGATCGAACAAAACCCCGGACCGTGGTTCTGTTCGGTTTACCAGAACATCATTCACCACAGGTCAGTGTCGGTGAGATGTAATGGGTGCAGGGAGTGGGTGCACTTCAGGAATTGTTCCGGGTTGGCCCGGTTGCGAGACTACAGCGATAGGGATTACGTTGCCTCGTGCTGCGACAGCGCAATCCCCAGTGAGTCTACGTCGTCGTCTTCTTCGTCGGAGTACGGAACTCCACCGCAGTCTCCCGAACAGCAACCAAGTATGCAGCACTTAACACCGCACGTTGCTGTTCCCACCCCTGAAAGTGCAGCGTTTCTGCAATTTAATTGCAACGGTCTTCGAGGAAAAATAGATGAGATAGTGGATTTCATGAATCGGAAGAATATTTTGGTCGCGGCGGTGCAGGAAACCAAGCTCAATGAAAATTGTAGCCTACAGCGTTGTGATGGTTACAACGTTCTGAGGAAGGATCGCACCAGAAGTGGAGGTGGAGGCCTAGCATTCCTTATGCACCACTCTGTTCAATACAGGCCTATCTCGCTTGAGCTTGACTCTAGTGACCCATACATGGAATGTATGGGGGTAGCAGTTAAATGTGGTACTGCCGAGGTAGAGGTGCTTAACGTGTATATACCGCCGATTAATAGCTGTGAACCGCGTTATTCGCCTAACATTAGTTTTCTATTGGAGGGCAATAACCGTCTGGTGCTAGGGGACTTCAATGCCCACCACGAGTTGTGGCATTCCGTCCTAGGTAATGACCAGAGGGGAACAGTGCTGGCAGAGCAAATTGATAGCTCCACGTTCTGCACGGTAAATGAGGATGCCCCCACCAGAATAAGGGGAGAGTGTCACAGTTCGCCAGATATAACCATCGTGTCACCGGGTCTGATAAATGACGTCAGCTGGCAGCCCGTCATTTCTCTTGGATCAGACCATCTCCCCATAATCGTCTCCATCAGCAGACCGCCCGATTTCGTCATCTCTGAACGCCGCACTTTCCTTAACCATAGGAAAGCCAACTGGCAAGGATTCAGAGAGTTCACCAACCAGCGCTTCAGAGAACTTTCCATTCCTTCTGATGTACGGGTAGCAGAAAGGAAATTCCGAGGCATCATCACTGCTGCAGCTGCTAGATTTATACCTGCTGGTCGAATACCCGAGATGAGACCCAATTTCCCAGCAGAAGCAGTTGTTCTGGCAAATGAGCGTGATGAGCTCCGTCGATCTAACCCAACAGATCCCAGGGTCAGGGAACTTACGTTGGAGGTCAGCAGATTAGTCGCGGAGCACAAGCGGAATAAATGGTTGGAGCACCTGAAGAGTTGCAACATTGGTACCGGAGTAAGTAAACTGTGGGCAACGGTTAAGTCGCTCTCGAACCCTGGTAAGAAGGATGATAGGACCTCAGTCACATTTAACGACGAAACTGTGACTGATCCGAAGAGGTGCGCAAGTCATTTTAACCGACAGTTCGTCGAGCATCCCGAGAGCGACAAGGCGAAGAGAAGAGTACTTCGTCGTATAAGATCTCTTCCAGCCGAGGAGGTACCACCACAGTTTACAATGGGTGATGTTGCATGTGTCATCCGTAACGCGAAGTCATCAAAAGCGTTGGGCCCAGATGGAATATCCATGTGTATGCTGAAGCAGCTGGACGAGCCAGGAGTCGAGTACTTGACCAACGTCCTCAACTTGTCGATAGCCACCCACGTCGTCCCCGAAGCCTGGACTATGGGCAGGGTGGTCCCGCTACTGAAGCCGGGCAAGGATGCCAGCAAAGGTGAATCGTACAGGCCGATTTCACTTTTGTCGCCAGTAGCGAAGACTCTTGAGGCGTTACTCCTCCCCAGCATTAGAGAAAGCTATCCAGTTGCGGATCATCAACATGGATTCCGTAAGCAACACAGTACAACAACAGCGTTGCACGCCATTTCCACGCATATAAGTAGAGGACTTAACCAGAACCGGCCGTGCGATAGAACAGTGTTGGTAGCGCTTGACCTATCAAAAGCCTTTGATACTGTCAACCATGCCACGCTGTTTGAGGACATAGAGAACACTTCCCTCCGGCCGAGTTTGAAACGTTGGATAATCAACTATATGTGTGGACGCCAGTCGTACGTGGAGTTCCGGAACAAGAAGTCCAAACCCCGTAGAGTTAAACAGGGAGTTCCCCAGGGTGGAGTGATTTCTCCGGAACTGTTTAACCTCTACCTTTCCGGTATTCCACGCCCTCCGGACGGCATTGAAATCGTTACGTATGCAGATGATTGTACGATTATGGCGTCGGGTCCCATTGTTGAAGACATATGTGTGAGGTTGAACGCCTATCTCATCGATTTGGCAGCCTTCTTCAAAGCGAGGAATATGAAAATATCCGCCTCGAAGTCGTCAGCCACACTATTCACCACATGGACTGCGGAGATGAGAATGCCGTTGAATGTGCAGGTCGAGGGGCATACAATTCCGACCACCAACTACCCCAAAATACTTGGGGTCACATTCGACAGCATGTTTAAATCGTCCGCGCAAACCACAGCTATCTGCGATAAGCTGAAAAGTAGGAACAAGGTCCTCAAGTCGCTTGCCGGCAGCACTTGGGGCGCAGATAAGGAAACCTTGCTGACCTCTTACAAAGCGATAGGTCGGTCTGTGGCTAGCTATGCGGTTCCAGTGTGGTCTGCGAATTCTAGTGATACGCAATGGAGAAATATTCAGACCTGTCAGAATGCCGCCCTGAGGACAGCGACAGGGTGCCTCCTCATGACACCAGTGGACCATCTTCATGAGGAGACGAAGATCCTTCCCGTACGTCAGCATAGCAATATGCTTTCGTTGCAGTACCTGCTCGGGTGTTTCAGGGTCGATCATCCCAACCATCATATGGTGGATAGGACTCCCCCACCCAGGCGTGTCAGGAAGGATCTGCATGATCTAGAGAGAGAGGTCCAACGATACAAACGGGAGCCTCTAGATCAAGTTGCCTATCGAGCAGGTCTGAATGGCATTCATACAGATGCAGTAGCCGCAGCGCTGAGCGGTTACAAAGTGAATGCCGTCCTCGGAGCTCACCCCCCACCCATAGCAGCTGAAGAACGTCAGCTGCCTAGACAAACCAGAGTAGTTTTGGCTCAGTTACGTTCTGGATGGTGCAGTCGGCTCAATTCGTATTGGGCACGGATTGATGACCAGGTGCAGGATGTCTGCCCAGCATGTGGTACAGGCCCTCATACCACACTGCACTTGTTCAATTGCCCAGCCAAACCTACTCACCTCACTCCGGAAGATCTGTGGTTACAGCCAGTGGAGGTAGCTGCATTTCTGAATCTGGAGACAGAACTGGAGGAAACATAACAGAAAACATGCAATTCATACAAACTGCTACAACAACAACAACAACAAAACGTTTATTACCTTGAAGTTTTCAGTCTAAATATAAATAAATATATTTTGTATGCATGGTTATATCTTAAGAGCAATGAAAAGGGAGATATTTATTTGCAGAAAGTATATATTATTTTTTAAAAATATGCCATTCGACATGCATAAAATGTTATGGAATTTACTTTTCAAATAATTTGAAATTGATAGATGAATTCCAAATTAAATAGTTTTGCCATTATTAATTTATCAAATGAGACTACCTATGTCGACGTCTACATTTGCAGACCGCCCGATTTCGTCATCTCTGAACGCAGCACGCCGCCACCACAGTTTACGATGGGTAATGTTGCATGTGTCATCCGTAACGCGAAGTCATCCAAAGCGTTGGACCCTGGAGGAAAATCTATGTGTATTCTGAAGCAGCTGAACGAGCCATGAGTCGAGTACTTGACCAACGTCCTCAACTTGTCGATAGCCACCCACGTCGTCCCTAAAGCCTGGACAATGGGCAGGGTGGTCCCGCTACTGAAGCCGGGCAAGAATGCCAGCAAAGGTGAATCTTGCAGGCCGAATTCACTTTTGTCGCCAGTAGTGAAGACCCTTGAGGCACTACTCCTCCCCAGCATAAGAGAAAGCTATCCAGTTGCGGATCATCAACATGAATTCCGTAAGCAACACAGTACAACAACAGTGTTACACGCCATCTCCACACATATAAGTCGAGGACTTAACTGGAACCGGCCGTGTGATAGAACAGTGTTGGTAGCGCTTGACCTATCAAAAGCCTTTGATACTGTCAACCATGCCACGCTATTTCAGGACATTGGTAGCACTTCCCTCCGGCCGAGTTTGAAACGTTGGATAATCAACTATATGTGTGGACGTCAGTCGTACGTGGAATGATATGCAATGGAGAAGTAAGTAACGCCGCCCTGAAGACTGCGACATGGTCCCGGCTCATGACACCAATGAACAATCTTCATGAGGAGACGAAGATCCTTCCCTTACGTCAGCATAGCAATATGCTTTCGTTGTAGTACCTGCTCGGGTGCTTCAGGGACACTCATCCCAACCATCATATGGTGGATAGGACTCCCCCACCAAGGCATATCAGGAAGGATCTGCATGATCTAGAGAGAGAGGTTCAACGTTACAAAAGCGAGCCTCTAGATCATGTTGTCTATCGAGCAGGTCAGAATGGCATTCATACTGATTTAGTAGCCGCAACGCTGAACGTCCTAGGAACTCACTCCCCACCTCTAGCAACTGAAGAACGTCAGCTGTCCAGACAAACCAGAGTAGTTTTGGCCAAATTACGTTCTCAATTCCTATTGGGCACGGATTGATGGCCAGGTTCAGGATGCCCGCCCAGCATGTGGTACGGGTCATCAGCTGCGGTAAAAGGACTGCCTATTTATTGTGCCATGGATACAACAAGCACGTGGAAATTTCTTGTATGTAATTCTTGCGTCAACAATGTAAACATTATATAAAAATTATATTTACTTTAAAATTTTTATATTATGTATTTTTAAAAGTAAAATTGAAAAAACGTGAAGGAAAATCTATGAAATTTATATTGGTATCGCTCCCATATATTTCTTCTAATTGTTCCTTTACCAGTTACATGTGTAACGTATATTAAAATGCTGAACATTATTAAATGAATTTTTTAAAGAAATACAATTTAATATGTGTTAATAATTTTTCAAAAAATTACACAAACATTGACACATTTTAGATATGTCATTTATAAGATACTATAACCTACCTTATATTATTGTACACGCTATACGAAATAAATAGTAAATACTAATAGATTCTTGCAGTACGGGAACATACTGTTCTCTTTTAATGCATACCCTTCCTGACACGCTTGGGTGGGGGAGTCTTATCCACCATATGGGATGGGATGATTATCCCTGAAGCACCCGAACAGGTACTGCCAGGAAAGCATATTGCTATGCTGTCGTAAGGGAAGGATCTTAGTCGCCTCATGAAGATGGTCCACTGGTGTCATGAGGAGGCACCCTGTCGCAGTCCTCAGGGTGATGTTCTGACAGGTCCGAACACTTCTCCATTGCATATCACTAGTGTTCGAAGACCGACATATCGCGCCCCAAGTTCTTGTTCCGCAACTCCACGTACGACTGATATAGTTTATTATCCAACGTTTCAAACTCGGCCGGAGGGAAGGGCTCTCGATGTTCTCAAATAGCGTGGCATGATTGACAGTATCAAAGGCTTTTGATAGGTCAAGCGTTACCAACACTGTTCTATCGCACGGCCGGTTCTGGTTAAATCCTCGACTTATATACGTGGAGATGGCGCGCAACGCTGCGGATGTACTGTGCTTACGGAATCCATGTTGATGATCCGCAACCTGATAGATTTCCATAATGCTGGCGAGGAGTAATGCCTCAAGGGTCTTAACTACTGGCGACAAAAGTGAAATCGGCCTGTAAGATTAACCTTTGCTGGCATCCTTGCCGGGACCACCATGCCCAATGTCCAGGCTTCGGGAAGGACGTGGGTGGCTATCGACAATTTAAGGACATTGGACAAGTACTTGACTCCTGGCTCGTCTGCTTCAGCATACACATGGATATTCCGTCAGGGCCCAACGCTTTGGGTGACTTCACGTTACGGATGACACATGCATTATCCCCCATCGTGAACTGTGGTGGTAGCTTCTCAGGTAGAAGAAATCTGATACGCTCATCGCTTCGCCCTGTCGTTCTCGTTATGCTCGACAAACAGTCGGTTATAATAACTCGCGTATCTCTTCGGATCAGTCACAATTTCGTCATTAAATGTGACTGAGGTCCCATCATTCTTCTTACGAAGGTTCGAGAGCGACTTAACCGTTGCCACAGTTTACTTACACCGGTACCAATGTTGCACCACTTCAAGTGCTCCAACCATTTATTCCTCTTATGCTTCGCGACTAATCTGCTGGGTTAGATCGAAATTAGGGAAATTAGGTCTCATCTCGGGTATTCGAAAAGTTGGTATAAATCTTGCGGCTGCAGCTGTAATGATGTCTCGGAATGATGTGTGAATCCTTGCCAGTTGGATTTCCTGTGGTTAAGGAAAGTGCGGCGTTCAGAAATCATTAAATTGTGCAGTCTGCTAATAGAGACGAGTATGAGGAGCCAAGAGAAATGACGGGCTTCCAGTTGACGTCATTTATCAGACCTGGTGACACAATGGTTATGTCAGGCGATCTGTGACACTTCCCCTTATTCTGGTGCTGGTCTGCCAGCACTGTTCACCTCCTACCTAGAAAGGAATGCCAAAACTCATGGTGGGCATTGAAATCCCCTAGCAACAGACGGCTAATGTTGGGCCAATAATGCGGTTCACAGCTATTAATCGGCGGTATGTACACGTCAGGCACCTCTACCTCAGCATTACCACATTTGACTGCTATCCCCATACATTCCATGTATGGGTCACTAGAGTCAAGCTCAAGCGAGATAGACCTGTATTGAACAGAACGTTGTAACAGTACAATTTTTATTGAGGTTGGTTTCCTGCATTGTCGCGAACGAAATATTTTTCCGATTCATGAAGTCCACTACCTCATCTATTTTTCCTCGAGGACCGTGCATCGTTTCTCTAATTAAATTGTAGTGGGACCAGCAACCTGCGCTGTTAAATGCTGCATATTGTGTTCCTGTTGAGGAGACTGCGGTGGAGTTCTGTACTTTGACGAAGAAGATTATGTCGTAGACGAAGACTCACTAGAGATTGCGCCGTCGCAGCGCGAGGCAACGAGGCCAACCCGGAACAATTCCTTGAGTGCACCCATTACTTCTCACCGACACTGACCGTTTTTACTGATGTAATTTTTCGTGTGGGTTACACGACATGTACGGATTAACATATGTGAAATTGGACACTACATATGACATTGATGGCTCGTGTATCAAGGTCATTAGGGATAAGTAGTCGAGAGTAAAAGTCGACATTTCTGCCACGTACAGACGGGCGTTGTTCGCTAACCATTGAGAGCATTTATCGAAAATAAACCAATTTTGGCAGAATGAAACAATTTCTAAAATTTACAAACTTTTTTCGAAAATATGAAAATAATGAATGAAAAGTAAAAAAATGGTAAGTTTTTATACATGTTGGGGGAAACTAATTTAGTTTTCAACTTATTTCGATATATCTTTCTTTTCATTGGGTTCTAATTAACATATAAAACTAAAAATAAAAGTGGGATAAAAAATTACTCAAGTTTTTTGATATGTGGCATATGAATTGAGAAAATATAAATAATTATTAAAAACAACAAAATATGAATTAAAAGTAAATAGCTATGGGTTCCTACTATATTCAGGAAAAAGATAATTATTCTTTCTATTTAAATGCAGAATAAGAATAGCGTATGTAATTCTGAGAGCGAACTACGTTGTTCGAATGTTCAGAACATTCGATTTTTGCCTCTGACCAAAAAGTCGACTTTTTGATTTTTGCCTCTGACTAAAAAGTTAAGTTAAACCTACTCAAAATCGGGTTTAAAATTTTTTTCTTCAGTCGGCGATAAAGGCGCGAGAAAAGCATTCACTCGGCGTCTTTGTACAATTCGCAAATTTGTTGTGTGGGAGTCTGCGTAATCCATTTACCGGGGCGCTTTTAGCCTAAAAATAACAAAAATATGAATGAAAATAGTTTCATGTTTTTTTCAGTTTTTATTCCTGGAAGAGTATTCTAATTTTGATATATCAAGGCGATAGAGCGAGCTCTCTTAGGTTAGGAAATTAACTATTTATGCAGAATTTCGTTAAAAAAAAAGAATAACAATTAATTTTTGGATTAAGGCCAATTATTCAATAAATATTAAATATGTTCTAAATGTTATAATTGAGAACTAAATATGTGTTAATTTGTTAAAAAGGTGATGAGGTGAGTGTGTGTGTTTTGTGGTGCTTACAACGAAAATAATGAGAGGACATTTTGGAAACCATGGAAGGGAGGGCAAAATCCGGGAGTATTAACATCAATACTCCCTTATCAAAGCTGATTTGTGTTTGTAAGTCGTCTTGTGCATGTTTTTGTTTAGGACAAAAAAAGAGAACCTTTGCCCGCATGGTGCAATCTAGCGCCGCCTTATCAGGGCGCCCAAACCAAAAATTATGTTCCTTGGAACCACAAATTTCATTATGGCGCAATAACACTGAGCAAAATAGAGAAATTCAAGCTAAAGTTTGATGTTAATCAGTCTGGTATGTCGGATGAAGATTTTGTATTTAGATTGGATTACTTAAAAATAGAGTTTTGTGGGAGGCAATCTACACCGAATTCCAGTCACGTCTATCTGGAGGCGCATATGATTGGTACTGGCTCCAAATAAAGACAGGCATAGTTCAAGATAGGCCGTCTTTAAAAGACACACCTTACAGGTGTTACAGCACTACTAGGTCAAACATTGAGGTGATGAGCGAAGTAGTAGATAGGAAGCTTAAACCCGGGTGGTCCAATCTTGCGCCGCCTTATCAGGGCACGTAACAAATTTAAGACGAATTTTAATTAAGTTAACTTTAAATACTTTTTATATACTTTATTATATTATTTAAATAATTATTGTATTAATATTAGTTCCGTTCCAGTGTTATCTCAACCTTCGGCGTAAGCAAAACGAAAACACCGCTTTCATTTAGATAGCGATCGGTTACCGACTACTTTTTGGATTTCCTTTTGTTAGTTGATACGACACCACCAAACTCCTTGATTTAGTCTTTGGCCGGAGATTTATGCCCACCAAACTTTCATTAAGGAGGCGAAATTTGAAGGCAATTCTTAGAAAAAAATGTAATTTACAATATAAGCAACCTCACCAGGAACCAAGGGCTACACGTTGGAAACTTTTCAAAATAATTCGTGACCGGGTGTTAAACATTACTCCCTAACCTAGAATTGTCAAAAATCAAAGAATATACAAATTATTCATCAAAGAATAGTTCTTGACAAAAATTAATAAACATAAATGGATAATTGTTTTTATTTATTTTTGCCAAAAAGTAATTGTCAACATGACAATTTAATTTCTATAACAGCAATGTTGTTTTTGTAAAATGTTAGTTGTTGTAGCTGATGCATACACATTATTAAATACACCTTATTCGAACAATACTGTAACATTCGTCAAACATTCTCTATGCACGTATAAATCTACACGTTTACCGTTACACATTGCACCCTACAGGCAGTATTACGGCACATAAAATAATATGTACCACTATTTTGCACACATAACCTTTAAAAGGAATTTAAAAAGGAAAATAACAAAATTAAATATCGGCTGACCGTCGATTCAATATTACAATAAAAGAATAGTTTTCGCACTTCTTAACCTATGGTTGAGAAGTACGAAACGCTATATGAACATTGTTTTTCTGTCACTACTTCTAACTACACTGTCACGACACACCATTTATTTCACTTCTACTTATCCTGAATGGATCCTCCTAAGTAGAGGGCTGGAATGGTAGATTTTCTGTTATGGGATGTTTTGATGATTCAATGTTGGTGATATACTGGCTTATGATGCGGCTCGATGTCCAAAATGCGGGAGATTTCAATTGGTGCAATTGAAATCTGGTTTTGGTAGGGCGGTTCTTCGAAAATCGTATAATGATCTCTTGATAGAAAATTTATGCTTGGTTTCGTCCAGGATATGGTTTGGAATTACGTAATGGTAGGGTTCTTGTTAATAAGTTGGCAAAAATGAAAAAAGCCACGCAAAATGATTAAACGTTTTCCTTCATAGAGTGCACTCGGCTACCATCAATGTAAAATGAATTACGAATTGCAAACAGGAACCACATACCAGTACTCAGTTCTCCAATTTGACGCTGAATTGTATCCTCGTCAATGTAGGAAATGTATGAGAGTATAGGGGTACGCCAAATATGGTGCCGCCTGTTGAATACAAATTTCAGAAATTCCTTTAGGATTTTGTGTTAACAAGGGAAAGGAATACAATATGTATGTATTTGCCCTTTTTAGTAAAACTCACCTATTTCAGCCAAAAGAATCTGGTTGGGATTAAAAAGTCCTCGTTGGACAAACTCTTTGTAGTCGAACCACATACACTGACTTTACTTTTTGATAAAAGATATATTTTTAAGTAATCCAATCTAAATACAAAATCTTCAGCCGACATACCAAACTGATTAACATCAAACATTAGCTTGAATTTCTCCATTTTGCTCGGTGTTATTGCACCATAATGAAATTTGTGGTTCCAAGAAACCTAATTTTGGTTTGGGCGCCATCTGTTACGTGCCCTGATAAGGCGGCGCTAGATTGCACCATGCGGTCACAGGTTCTCTTTTTTGTCCTAAACAAAAACATGCACAAGACGACTTACAAACACAAATCAGATTTGATAAGGGAGTATTGATGTTGATACTCCCGGATTTTGCCCTCCCTTCCATGGTTTCCAAAATGTCCTCTCATTATTTTCGTTGGAAGCCCCACAAGATACACACACTCACCTCATTACCTTTTTAACAAATTAACACATATTTAGTTCTCAATTATAACATTTAGAACATATTTAATATTTATTGAATAATTGGCCTTAATCCAAAAATTAATAGTTATTCTTTTTTTAACGAAATTCTGCATTAATAGTTAATTTCCTAACCTAAGAGAGCTCGCTCTATCGCCTTGATATATCAAAATTAGAATACTCTTCCAGGAATAAAAACTGAAAAAACATGAAACTATTTTCATTCATATTTTTGTTATTTTTAGGCTAAAAGCGCCCCGGTAAATGGATTACGCAGACTCCCACACAACAAATTTGCGAATTGTACAAAGACGCCGAGTGAATGCTTTTCTCGCGCCTTTATCGCCGACTGAAGAAAAAAAATTTAAACCCGATTTTGAGTAGGTTTAACTTAACTTTTTAGTCAGAGGCAAAAATCAAAAAGTCGACTTTTTGGTCAGAGGCAAAAATCGAAAAGTCGATTTTTTGGTCAGAGGCAAAAGTTGAAAAGTATATTACCATGTTCTGAACATTCGAACAACGTAGTTCGCTCTCAGAATTACATACGCTATTCTTATTCTGAATTTAAATAGAAAAAATAATTCTCTTTTTCCTGAATATAGTAGGAACCCATAGCTATTTACTTTTAATTCATATTTTGTTGTTTTTAATAATTATTTATATTTTCTCAATTCATATGCCACATATCAAAAAACTTGAGTAATTTTTTTATCCCACTTTTATTTTTAGTTTTATATGTTAATTAGAACCCAATGAAAAGAAAGATATATCGAAATAAGTTGAAAACTAAATTAGTTTCCCCCTACATGTATAAAAACTTACCATTTTTTTACTTTTCATTCATTATTTTCATATTTTCGAAAAAAGTTTGTAAATTTTAGAAATTATTTCATTCTGTCAATCGAAATGTTTATATTGAAGATGTGTAATTGAATTTGGCCTTAGCCTTAAACTTAGTTTAAGATTTTTTTTATATTTATTCTTAATGATCGTAAATGTTGAATTCACTGAACGTTACACCAGAACTTAAAAGCATCTACTCATTTTACATGTTTTGCAACTTTTTACTCGAAACCCATTTCTCAACCCACAAAACTGGTAAAACATTGAATCAAATTTAAGAGAGCACAAAACAAAATGGAGTTCTCTTTGTAAACTTTTTACTCGAGAAATTTGGCCGAGTAAAAATGGTAAACAGAAATGCCTACTTCTGATTGGCTGTTATGTTAATTTTGAAGTTTATATTGAAGAAATTTAATTGAATTTGGCCTTAGCCTTAAACTTAGTTTAAGATTTTTTATATTTATTCTTAATGATCGTAAATGTTGAATTCACTTGAAAATATATCAGTATATGTACTGAAGATGTTCTGAATATTTACTATGGGGTAACATAGGAGGAGGTTCAACTATTGTTATGATTTGGGGGTCCTCATAAATGTGAAGGCTCGATGGAGGTTCCTGAGGAACCCTAGAGTTATCCGAATCGACAACAACAACAATTTCCCCTAACAAACCAACAACTTTTGATATAGATATAATCGTTTCGTGATCCATTTGTAATTTTTTGTACGTAGTGTGTGGCTGATTGAGTACATCCGGTACATAGAACTGTGTGTAAGTATTTACCACCTATGTTTAATTTAATTTACAATACCACACACGTCCCTGAACGTTTTTAAATACATTAAGCTTTGCCAGCTAGGTTTAATTTATTTAAAATACCACACACGTCCCTGAACGTTACACCAGAACTTAAAAGCATCTACTCATTTTACATGTTTTGCAACTTTTTACTCGAAACCCATTTCTCAACCCACAAAACTGGTAAAACATTGAATCAAATTTAAGAGAGCGCAAAACAAAATGGAGTTCTCTTTGTAAACTTTTTACACGAGAAATTTGGCCGAGTAAAAATGGTAAACAGAAATGCCTACTTCTGATTGGCTGTTATGTTAATTTTGAAGTATTGTCATCTAATTTTGACATATTTACAAGATTTGCGTTCCCGAACTTTTCAAATTATTTTGTACTCTGAGAGCAATTTTGGAAAATTCCCCTTTTACTAGCTTTACTATTAAAAAGTACTGGAAAAGACCAATTGTCTTTTCCACATATTTTGATATTTTTTATCTGATCTTGGGTGAATCCAAGTCAATGAATGTTGCTGAATGCACAGAACGCGAGACATAGGCACTAAACACATCCAGCTAATGATTCGGATTATTTTTTTAATCAAATGACTCCATGCATTTTCATTCATTTTGATTCACTTGTAAAATAGGGGAAAATGCAATCCAAATCCAATTAGAATTTCTCATAAGATTGGATTTTCGTTCCCGATTTACGGTAGATCATATAGGGACATGGTCTAAACAGGAAATTTGACCCTTTGTATTAAGCATACGGGGAGAGCTAGAGCTATAAATTTGAAATGTGGATCACTGATGCAAAGCTCGAAAGGCGCACAAAAGGGATTTTGGAAATTCGTGACGAAAAGTACTATATGGTGCTCAATTTGGTACAAATTGGTTTTAGGTGAACAGATAAAGCTGGGGGCTACTCTGAATTGCGCTGCGAAAGCTATATGCGTTCAGAGTACAATTTGGTACTCTGTATCACTAACGCAAACTCATTCACAAAATAAATCGAAAATAAGGCAACACTGGCACTGTTGGAGATTTATTTGCATTGCTTAATTACAATTACAAATTACTTGGCAACACTATGTATTGAATATGGCAACATGCTTTATCCTTATATCTCTTTTGTATATAATTTTTGTGTATTCAAACTTTCTCGAAGTTTCTAAGCGTCCTGTTTGATTCAATAAAGCACTTGTATTTTATAATTAAAAGGAACGACACAACGTGTTCAATTGCACACATTTTTTATCACTACGCATTAAATTGAGTCAAAGAGAAGTCAACTACTCAGTGTCTACGTTGTTCCAGCGTGTTTTTTTAGAGCTTTTTTTCGTGCTACCTGGTTGATAATTAAGCTGTTGCTGTTCGAGATGTCTGAGGCGATATTCTTTGTAACAAAGTTAAATCGCGACAACTACGAAATATGGTAATATAAATCGCAACTGCTGTTGAAAAAATAAAGTGTGGGACGTTATAGAAGGTGAAATTCCAGAGACTCCAGACGATAAATGGAAGGAGCGTGATACTTTTCGCATTGCTAGTAGCGTTCATGCAGCGGAGGCGTGGAATATTTTAAAGGCGTACCACGTCCTGGTGGTGGCATGGATAAACACATAAATGATATGAAGTTGTTATTTTCAAGATTGCAGTCGATAGGCGAAAATATGTCGGATGGTTTCCATGCTACTTAGAAGTCTACCGGCTACGCTGTTTGTAGTAGGAATAGATATAAATTTTTTTGGTCACAGAGACGTAAATACCGTCAAGGCTATGCAAACTGGTATGGTTAAAATTATTTTAAAATAGTAGATTGTAAAATTCGTAAAATATGTAAAGTTTACGCAAAATCAAAATGAGACAATATCCATTTTTTAAAACATCGCTGGCCAAAAGGGCGGACGTTTCCGATTTGATTCATTCCGACATTTGCGTCCCAATGCAAACTGTTACCCCTGGCAGAAAGAAATATTTTTTAACATTGATTGACGATTATAGTGTATTTGCTTAACGAAAAATCTGAAGTCTTCGATAAGATGATAATCTACACTAATTTGGTTAAGAACAAATTCGGAAGAGTCTCTAAATGAAGCAGAATATATGTCGAAAAGAATGGTTGACATGTTGCAGAGCTATGGGATTGTGTCAACATTTTCTGTCCCGTACTTGTAATTGGTAACACCTGTCTTAATTTTCTTTCTCATCAGGTCCTATACTGAAAATTTGCTGATAAGGTGTTTTTTATAAGGTGTTTGCTAGCGAATCGATTAATTAACAATGGTAATTAGGTTTTTTTGTGGCTCTACTGATACTTTGGTTGCTGGTAGACTAGAAATTTGCTAGTTGATCAAAGCCCAAATGAAGTTTCTTCGTCACGAAATGAGATTTTCTCGGTCATTTGGCACTGAGAACTTAGTAATTCCAAACACCGTTATTGTTGAAAAGATTATAAAAATACCGAATTCTTTTCTTGCTCTGGCACAACCAAAGCTATTATATCGCCAATCACAACAGTCTGAATTTAGTTAAATAAGTGATCGGAAAACAGTATGCCGAACCACCACATGTGTTGACGAGCTCGCCCCCAGAAAGAATCCAATATATGAAAAAACAAGAGCAATCTAGAATTGGTGATATATTAGTTAAAGAACTTGTGTTAAATATTGGTTTAATACCCTTTCCTGAACATCATTATTGAAATAAAAATTCAAGTGCTCGCTTTATTGTTTTATTCGTTTCAGGCGGGTGTGATCATTTGGTTTTGCTCGTGAACAATTATTAGCATCCATCAATAATATTCATCGCTTTGTAGGTACACACATTTTTTATCACTACGCATTAAATTGAGTCAAAGAGAAGTCAACTACTCAATTTCCACCGTATATATACTCTCTCAACAGTAATTGTCTGTATGAAACGAAAGGCCTTTCGACGACGATGGAATTCATTTTTGTTATATAAAGCGTGAGTGCTCTATTTCATTTGATTTGCATATTGAAATAAAATAATTTTCGTGACATAAATATATTAAATTGTCTGTAAATCATTTTCTTATTTCTATCATGATATTATTTGTATGCTATTATTTTTTTCACCTCATTTTCTTTATGTCTAAGAGTTATGGTGGACGGTTCTAATTATAATGATATTTATACAAGGAAATATTGTGAACGTTAATAATAAGAATGAATTCTAAAATATAAATAAAGTTAATAAATAAAGTTATATTAAATCTGCCTGTTTGATTTCCTGGTTATGTCGGTAGTAACTCCTCTTTTGGTCAGACATCATATGATTAGGATGGGAGGGCTGTGTAGACGTCGTGACATCGATGCGTCTCTATTGAACTAACACTAATCTCTTTCTATAACTCTCACAGTTTTTGCATGCATTAAATAAAACAATTTTGCTAGCATTGAAAAAAAAAACTAGTTAAACTCTGAACCTACCCACCGACGATCTAGTAGGCCGTCTTAGATGCGTGCGCTAGTTTCTCTCATAGTGAGCTAAAATCCTATATTTGATTATATGCTACATACTGTCCTCAACAAAACGGCGTAGCTGAAAGAAAAAATATATATCTTGTTGAAATGGCTCGTTGTCTACTCGAAGAGGCTGGTATATCAAACATGTATTGAGGGCCATTATGTGCTCAAATTATTTAATAAATAGACTGGTTACCAGTTCGCAACAATGTACACCCTACGAGAAATGGGACGGTCAGAAGTCGGATATAAGTAATTTTAAAATATTTGGTTCCAAAGCATTCGTGTTAACACCCAAATTGAAATGAAGGAAACTCGACAATAAATCCGAATTGTTAACCTTTATGGGCTACGACGAGCAAATGGTTATAACACCGTCTGCATAAGTAGAGCTTATAAAATGTATCTAAAAATGATTTAAAAGGATTAGAGGATGATTTTGATTCATCCATAGCCGACAATTATTTGGAAATTGCCATTCGTGCAAAACGTGTGATAAAAATGATGGCGATAGAAACGAAAATACTCCAGATGAAGCTGATGGAGATTCCTTTCGTAGTATCAACATTGATCTTGAATATTTTGATGATGATCTGAACAATAATGAAATTAATGATGATGTTGCTTGAGGAGGAGATAAATTCCCTTATGGCTAATAATACGTGGGATTTGGTACGCCCGTCACCTGATGCCAATATAGTTGGTTGCAAATGGACATATAAAAAAGCGTGGTGTTGTCAACAACAGAGGCCCTATCAGAAGCTGAAAAGGAAGTTGTTTGGATCCGAAACGAATTAACTGATCTAGGATGTCAACAAAAGAGTCCAACAAGAATGTTTGAAGACAATCGTAGCTGTTTAATTTTGATCAAAAAAGAAGAATTTAGCAAACGGTCTAAGCACATAGACACGAAATTTCATTTTGTTAAAGATTACGTCGAAAAGAAAATAATCAGTTGCGACCACTGTCCGTCCGAAGAAATGATTGCCGACATGTTGACCAACGCCCTTCCATGGAAATTGGAAATCTTCCGATTGAAGTCCATCATTTACTAATTTGCAATTGAGGAGGAGTGTTGGAGATTTATTTGCATTGCTTTATTACAATTACAAATTACTTGGCAACACTATGTATTATGTATTAAATATGGCAATATAGCCTATTCTTATTTCTCTTATGTATCTAATTTTTCTGTATGTTTCTAAGTTTCTAAGTGTCCTGTTTGATTCAATAAAACTCTTGTATTTTAAAACTAAAAAACACAACGTGTTTCCTTCATTTTGTAATAGGCACTACAAAATAAACAATAACAAAGAATGACGAAGAGAAACGTAAAAATAGAGCAAGAAAAATGTATACTAACCCATCAACGGCTGGACCGATTTGACTCAAAATTTCTTTCAGTTGTCGGTAATTACAGTGGGAAGTGTTTTATAAAAGAAAATTTTGTGAAAAATCAGCGAAAATCTTGCAAGAATTATTTTATAGAAACGGCTGGACCGATTTGACTTAAATTTTCTGTTAGTTGTCTGTAATTGAAGTGGAAATGTTTTAATGAGAAAAATCCGCGAAAATGTTACAAAATATATTTTGAAAGATATGAGCATTTCCACACAATTTATATCGAACCTTTATGATTTCATCTCTTTGTAGTTCTTTTTGGACATATTTTGGGCGAAAATGGACAGCGTATATCATAAGTAATTGTTAATTATGAAAAATTCTCAAAATATGTTAACTTTCTACAATTAATTGGATTGTCATTACCTTGAAAAAACTATTGTATACGAAAATAAATTTATATTTTCATTAGAGCTAAATTTAATAATAAGAAATCGAAAAGATAGAGCAAGATTAATCGCTATCATTATTTGCTCACATTTTCCATAAAATCAATATTTATTTTGTTTGAAAATATTAGTTATGTTATGTGAAGAAATTTACAAGGTATGTATAGGTTGTGAATTTTTTCTCAAATAAAATACTGCAAGACATGGTAAAGTAAATATTCAGCGGTACCATTATGTGTGGCCTATACCAAAAACTATCTTACCCTATGGGGAATACCGAATTAAAGGCAATTAAATTGATATTTTGTTACTACTTTCCAAGTACTTTAGGATAAGGAAGCTTAAAAGCGCACAATAATGAAAGAATTGTTTTGAACATATAAATACACCACATTTCCCATGTGATATCTGGGCCACTGACCGAAACTTGATCGTGTCCTTAATAGGAAACAACACCAGGAATATACATAGACATATGTTTTAGTAAAAACGAAAACGTCTATCAAAGTATTCAATACAGTTCAATGATGTTAGTAATTCGCTATATACGAATACGTCAAAAAATACGAAAGTATTATTGATCATTTTCTTATATTCGGGAAGAATATATTTAAATTCGAATCCTACGTGGAGGCAATTCCTGTTTTTATCTAACTTATATGTGCCTTTATGGTTCATCAAATGTATTTTTAAAGATGTGAATAATGTTTGCATGGTGTGTTGACCGGACCGACTTCCTTCGGCTGTTTGTAATTGCACTGGGAAGGTTTTTACGAAGAAATTTTTGAGAAAAACATCAAAAAGGCGGGAAATTGGAATAATCGAACGTTGTGTTAGTTACATTGTTTATAACATAAGAACTCTACACCGATTTTGACGATTCAAAGGACTTATAAATAGTATGTGGACAGAATAGCAAAATATGAAAATTAATTGTGAGATTCCGCAAAAACAAATGCGATCGTTAACATCGACGAAAATAATGGTATTAGTATTCCCGTCAGATATTTGAAGTTTTATCTTATTTTACAAAATTTATTTTTTGGTCGACAACTTGAAGTTTGGATGTGGACCTATGTAACCTTAAACAACAACTTATTCAAATGTTAAATTAAAATCAAGTTATTAAAAAAAGTGAGGATATAACAAATCCGATTACAACCTTTCACGATTTAGAGTTAAGATATAAAACAGGCATTTACAATTAAAAGAAAGTATGCGACGCCAACATTGGCCAAACGTTTTCCCTTAACTGTCAAAAACTATACATAGGATATATAGCAAACATATACAAATCTATAACGGTAATCTGAAACTAATTATCAATTTGTTCAAAAATGGAATATACCTATAACTGAGTAGAAACCACTAATTTTCTATGCCAAATCTAAAATTTTTCGAGTTAGTTGTTTTTATAAAAAACAACAAACTGGGATTAAGCCTGACTATTTTGCAAAAACAAAATACAAATGGTATCCCAAATAACCCACCAACACTACTGTATAAGTTTGATACGTTCTGACTCAACTTCCCGAGCTCAGTCAATTACGTCTGCTGATTGACACCACGGGCATCTCCTCTGCAAGTTCCCTCAGCGGAGACCGTAGGGTGCAGATGCCACCGAGCGGTGGTTGTTGCTGGTTTGCTCTCCTTGCTCGACACTTTTCTCCCATTGGAATATGTAAATGTAGTAGTAAACGACAACCGATCCTCAGCGATCACCGCAATCCTCTGTGATTGCACGAACCACAGCGTTCACTTGTCGTTTAACCTCTTTAGAGTTAACTTGTCGACCAACCACCTTAGAGTTAACTAGTCGAATAACGTCTACGCGGTATTAACAGGTCTCAGCGTCTCACCATAAATTACAAGAGGTAATTTATTTGTTGTATTACGAAAAGAAAGAACCACCAATAAATCCAAGATACATAGAATATTATATTAATAACTCTTGTGTTTTATTTTCTTTGCATTTCTTTCTTTTCCATACACCATTAACCGCTTGGGAGTTCTTGTCGCTCGCAACCCCCCGCTCCCTTGAGTTAATCATTGATCACCCCAACCACCACACAAACATCACCACAGCGAGGAGTAGAGCACACTCCTCGCCTCAACAACTACTGAAAATTTTCGAGGTATATATTGATTTCAATATAAAAATCAAAAGGTCAGTTGGAAATTAATAAAATTATATTGTAATTAAGAATCCTTCAAGAAGGGACAAAGAAGATAATGTAAAAAGGTTTGATCAATAACAAAACATGATAAGTTCTACCAAATAATAAACTGTTATGTGCTTGGGCCTGCATTGGGTACCTGTTAATACTTTTTGTTGACATAAACATAGTGGCGAATGTTTTTTATCAATCTTATATTGATGCAATATTGATAAGGCAAAACAACTTTTGCCGGGTCAGCTAGTATATTTATACAAAATTATCGTCTCAATAAATATGCGTTTATGTATGTATTAAATGCTATTAAAAAGGACCTCGTCGTTCTAAGTAGATCACAGCAATTCCATCTCCAATAAAAGTGGCCACTGCTTTGAAATTGATTAGACGAGGTGGTTATGAACACCAAATCGGCCAATACCATATTTTAGGATTATCACAGCAATCTATCAGACCAAACCATGGCAAAATAATAAAGGTAGTAACATTTCCAAAATTTGAATACAACAGTGTGCTTTTTGTACCTGAGCACGCCAAATACGAAATGAATGTTTTTGTTCTTGTTATTGAATGCGATTAATAGAAAAATATTTGTTTATGTTTTGTGTTTCTTTTCGTTCGTTCGAAAAAGAAACGAAGAATGTTCAATGAAGCACAGCAAATATTTCAGCGAAAAGAAAAATGGGTCTTTGGAAACTGGAGGGAAAACAACATAAGTATTTTTAATTAAACAGGCCATAGCTTAAATTTGCTTAAACGCGCCTGAACAAAGAATGTTTACCTGTTTCTGTTGGTCAAGCTGTACCGCATTTTTAACGTACCGTTTCTTTAAGACAGTCCAACAACCAGAATCAACGTGCTCAAAACGACTGCTTGCGAACGTATGTGGAAGGCTGGTGGTGAGGTAATAGCCTTCCATTAACTAGATTTGAAGCCGATGGCTGCTACTTGATGCAAGGCACCGTTCGCATTGCTTGCATACATTCCGGAAAGGCAATTGGTGAACCTCACAACCGCCCCTGTGTTCGCTTCACGGAATGCAAATTCAAACGCGCCCGTGGTGGTCGTCCCAACTATGGTTGTACGAAAAAAAAATTATACGAATTAAAATAGAAATATTAGATAATCACCTTTTTAGTAGCTTTTCATTAAAAATACTTCCACATATTCTTTATGCCGTTTAAACTCATTCAACTCGTTTATACGAAGACCTCAAGCTCCTTATAAGAGCGCCTCAAGCTCTTTTTTAAGAATGCCTCCAGCTCTTCCATGAGGAGACCCGAACTCTTATATTAAAATACCTCCAGATAGAACACTAACCCTCTTATATAAGAACATCTATCCTTTAATATTCACTACCATGTGTATTTTTGTTGAATATGTTTTGCCTATTATAAACGATGTTCAACCACGTTTTTCGATGAAGACGTCATTGCTTCAAAAATACCATCATTTCTAGAAATATTTAAAGTTATTATTAACTGATTAATACATATTTAATGACTTACCTTGGTGGCTGTCCTAACAGTTACAAAATTACATTCTCCAGCTTTCACACGTATTCGGAAGATATTTTTAAAAATAAATTTGTTTTTAAAACATTTTTCTACGACGATTTTGAGTTCCAAGGGTATCTGACATATTCTCGGACCAGTTTTATTGACAATTTTTTTTTTCTGTGCGACCTTTTTCAAGGGAACGACTTTTTGTGCAACTTTTTTAAAATTGGCAGCGGTAACATTGGATACTGGTGTTGGTGTGGAATTAAAGAATGTGCTGTGTAGTCCGGAATTCGGAGAGAATTTATTATCCGTGAGTAAGATAGTGGAGGGTAGCTTGGATGTTGATTTTAAAAAAGATAGTGCTGTCATAAAAAGTCATAACGATCGGGAAACTTTATTGAAATTAAAACGACATTGAGAAACGGGTTAATGGCGAATTTAACCAAAGCAGGGGAAGGTGTCCTCTGGCATAGACGTTTGGGTCGCTGAAGCTATCAAGGTTAAAAGGATTTAGTAAGTAAAAATTTGGCGAAAGGTGTAACTAAACCTATGGAGATGGATTTATGTGAAATTTGTACAAAAAGCAAGCACTGACGAGAACCGTTTAAGGAACACGAGCTAAGGCATCGAGGACACTGGAACTGGAAGAAGTCTTAAGAAAATTCACTAAGTACGAGGCCGTTGTTACAGCAAAGCTTGGATTAAAAGTAAGTCGATTGTCCGTAGACCAAGGAAGAGAATACATGTCTGAATCCATGCTGCAGTTTTGTCGAAAAAAGGGGATACAGATTGGGACAACCATCGCATACACTCCTCAGCAAAACAGAGTTGCTGAACGTCTGAATCGTACGATTGTGGAAAGAGTTAGATCCCTCTTACTGGAGGCTGGCGATTCAAAATTTGTGTGTACTCACTTGTCAACACAAGTGAGTACATTTTAAATAGAAGCCCTCCAGAGCATTGAATGGCTCGAAAAAGCCAGCAGAACTGTGGTTCAACGAAAAGCTTGATTTAATTCCTGCTCAGAAACGTTTAAAAGTAGACAGCAAAAGCAAACCCTATGTATTTATTGGTTATTGTCCTAATGGTTACCGTTTGTGGGACGTTGTGAAACGTAAGGTGGTTCTTGCCCGAGATGTGAAATTTAATGAGAACTCTTTTCCCCTTAAAAACAAAACAGACGTACCAATTGAGAACATAGTTGTGGAGAGAAACATTCAAGAGGGGGAAGATTCAGATGATGTCTCAACAAATAGTGAACATAATGAATCAAGTGATGGAGAATCAAGAACACAAATGAGAACGATGAGAAAGCAGGATAGTCTCCCACTAGAGAGGAAATCTCTAATACACCGAGACGAAGCGAAGGGGTGAGAAAACCATACAGCAGATTTTCAGATTACTACCTGTCATTGTTTGAGGCCGTAACAGCTGAACCAAAAATACCTGAAGCATATAACTAAATTGAAAGAAGTCCAAACAAAGAGGAATGGTTATGCGCGTTTGAACAAGAATTAAAAGCTATAAAAATCAACAAAGTTTGGAGAATTGTGAAGTGTCCACAAGGTGTGAAACCCTTACAATGCAAATGGGTGTTTGCAATAAAGAAAGATGAAGGTGGCAATCCCACAAGATACAAAGTTAGACTGGTTGCCAAAAGATTCTTACAAAAATTTGGTAGGGATTACAACGAAATCTATTCTCCTGTTGCAAAGTTGGCAACAATTCGAATAGTTTCAGCAGTCGGCGTTAGGGTGAAACTTCACTTCCACCAGTTGGATATCAAGACAGCATTCCTACATGGAACACTTAATGAGGAAATATATATGAAATGGCCAGAAGGAATGGAATCTGTATTTGGAACTGTTTTAAAATTGGAAAAATCTATATAAGGATTAAGCAATCAACAAGATGCTGGAATACGAAAATTAATGATGAACTGTTGGCTCTGGGAATTGTACGTTCTCAACACGATTGCTGTTTATATACTCGGATGTGTTCTACCAATTTAATTTACATGCTACTATATGTAGATGATCTTTTAATTATTGGAAATAGTGAGAATGAAATTTCAGAACTAAAGGAAATTTTATACAGAAAATTTGAATTATCAGATTGTGGAAAATTAAGGCATTATCTTGGAACAAAATTTGACTCCAATGCGAACGATGGTGTTCTTATATTGTCTCAAGAATCTATAATTACTCACGTGCTAGAAAAATTTGGAATGACGGATTGCAACCCAACACAAAGTCTTATGTATATGATGCTGAGTGTCCGTCCGGATATTTGTTTTTCTGTGGGATAATTAGGAAGATTCCAACAAAACCATGTTGAAATTCATTGGATTGCATTAAAGATGCTGATGCCGACTGGGCATCCAACATAGAAGACGGAAAATCCACCAGTGGATTCGTAAACAGTGTTCGGAAACCCAGTATCATGGTCAAGCAGAAGCAAGGTACAGTAGAGATGTTATCGAGTGAAGCTGAGTATGTTGCTCTAAGTCAAGCTGCTTCAGAAGGTTTGTGGAGACGTGGTATTTTGGAGGATTTGCACATTGTTAATAGGGATCATCCTATCAAAATATATGAAGGATAACGCAGGATGCATTTCAATGGCCAAAAATACAGAGTGTTAGCGTTCCAAGCACATAGACATACGTCATTACTTCATAAGGGACAACCACTTTTTTATTGTTCATTTACTCCCTCTCTCTCCTTATTATGCTTTGCCTATTCCTATTTAAACATACATATGTAATCATATTAACCAATCATCTTTGTATATGGTGAACAGTTATACTTTGTATATAATTGAAGTTGTCGTTAGCATAAGACAGAGAAATACTGAATTGCAAACCATTAACAGAATCACTTCAAATAAATCGTCATACAAAACAAGAGTTTCACATTTTATATAAAAAATATAATACATTACTTTTTCCAACCAGCGACATCTCTTACAGGAGGTCCATTTGAATTGACGTCATCAGCCATTTTTGTCCACAAATTGTTGGCGCGTTGTTTCGTATTTGAACTCTGCAAACCTAGGTCCAATTTTTCCTTCATATTCCATTATCTATAGCAGAGTGTTTTCTATAATTGGAGGAACAAGTCAAGACAGAAGACGGTGAAAATGGTTTGGTATGAAAATGTCAGAATCTAAATTGTTAAAGACAAAATAACAAATTTTCTTATCTTTTATTATTTAGAAAGGGATATTAAATGGACTAACCCCAACGAGGATAACGATTTTATTGCTGTCGTCAAAAAGTGGTTCCAATATGCAAAGGATTGACAGCAGAATCTCGCAATCAACATAAATACGCTTAATTTGTTAATTATATTTTCCAATTAGATTTACATATATATTTCACCAGGTTGAAGTAAAATTCTGTCAGTTTTAGTAAAATATAAATTTAATATGCTCAGTCAATGACAATAAATGTATTAATAACTATTACATATACTGAATACAAATGTTTAAAAATGTTTATATGCCGCCAATAGTTATACGTGTCGCCTCGGCGATACGTATACGTGCCGCTTTAGGGTACAACCAATACATTCACATGACAACTTTTTTTGTCTAATTCTCTTGCTCCGAAATTAACGTTTACGGTTCAATTAGATATCGCAAAAGCGGAACGTTTTCGTTGTCTTGTATGAAAAACTGTCTTAATTTGGATCTCATCTATTAATTTTAAATAATTCCATAAAATTTTATGTATGTCGATTGGCATGTTTCCAATAAATTAAACAAAATATATTTTCTAAAATATATTGCTCTCAAAGCTTTAACCATGATGCAATAACAAGGTGATGTATCAAAACAAAAGCCTTTGTTTTTGTCTCGATCATCTGCCAAATTTGTTCATATAATAATTCACATGGCAGCACTGCACATCGAATTCAAGTAGAAATTATCCAGTTTGACAGTTAATCAAGACATCAGCTGCGCTAAATGGACTACCTATTCATTGTGCCATGGATTTAACCATGGTTGTTACATATATACATATATATATATATATATATCAATTTCTGTTCGGATTTTTCTTATCATACAGTACGTTTACATTTAACCGGATTTCGTTAACCCAGTGGGTTTCAATTGTTATTTCCTTTGCATATATGTGAAATAAATCCTCATAAAGTAGGTTAACCCGGTAAAAAGTTCTAATGTACAATGAGTTTTTATAGTAGGTTTACTTTTAACCCGATTTAACCCTGTGGGTTACACTTGTCAATTCCTTTGCATATACAGTGGCTCCATCGCATAATCGACAAAAAAGTTTTTCTAATATAAATGTATTCTAAACATTAAAAAAGTGTTAAACATATATTTTTTTTGAATTTATTTCGACTTCACATACATAACTCTCCGAACAGAAAAAAACAACAACATTTCTAACGATAACTGTAAATATCAAAAAATAACTCAATTTCTTGCGCATAACGCATAATCGTGCAAAGCAATATATCAATGCTAAAAGTACCGTTATTATCCAAATATGCACTTCAAATCTGTATTTTATTTGTCATATTCATTCAAATAAATAAATTGCATTTAGATCAAGAAAGTGGTAATACTAAATAAAAATAATTTTAAATGGCTCCAAAAGGGAAACAATCCAGTTTGGAAATCAGGCAATTAATAGTTAAATTGAAGTATGAAGGTAACAGTAAGAGAAATTTCCGAATTGGTAGGAATGAGTAAATCTACTGTCCACGACATTATAAAGAGGTTCTGTGATGAGTTCAGATTGACCAATAAAGGCAGAGAAGGTCATTATTAAATGAGCGAGAAGAGCGTTCTTATTAAAAGAAATAAAACAATACCCATTAAAAACCGCAAGAGAACTTAAAATACAATTAAAAACTCGCACTCGAAAAGATGTGTGCCTAAATACTGTTCGCAATACATGATATAAATATGATTATTATGGGAGAAACCAGAAGATTTTTGGAAGCAGGTAATTTGATGATAGATCATCTTAAAATACATTTCTATTGATAGTTTTCATTATATTAAGGTTCTGTTTACTGACGAAAGTAAATTTAATTTGCACGGATCAGATGGAAAGATGTATGTGTGGCGTAAGTCAAATGCTGAATTTAACCATAAGGATACAAAAGCCACTTTTAAGCACGGAGGAGGTTCTGTTATGGTTTGGGGGGCTGCATGTCAAGTGCGGGAGTAGGCAATTTGCATTTTATTGATGGTAAAATGGACAAATTTGTCTACCTCAATATTTTAAAACAAAATGTAAAGCAAAGTGCAGACAAACTGGGTATCGCGAACAACTTTGCCTTTTATCAAGACAACGATCCCAAGCACACATCAGGTGTTGCAAAGCTTTGGTTGATCCATAACTGCCCCAAACTTATACAAACACATGCACAGAGCCCAGACCTTAAAGTAATTGAGCAATTTTGGAGAGTGTATGAAAAAAATTAACTCCTTAGTACAGCTTAAGGAGGCTTTACAGGAATCATGGAACTCCATAGAGCCGGAGGTATGCCAGAATTTGGTCAAATGAATACCGAAGCGTTTACAGGCCGTTCTGGACAACAAAAATATGCAACTAAATATTAATTTCTCGATTTTTTGCATTTTTTAACAATGATACTTTGCTTTGTCCGATTTTGCGTTGAACACAATAAATTGAGTTAATTTTGGAAAGTTGTTGTTTGTTGTATTGTTCAGAAATATAAGCAAGTAACGTGTAAATAAAAGCGAAAAAAACTACACATTTAGACAATTTTTTTGAAATGTATAGCATTATTATATCTGACAACCACTTGTCCGATTATTCGTTGGAGCCACTGTATGTCAAATAAATCCTCATATAGTAGGTTAACCCGGTAAAAAGTTCTAATGTATATGCCGTTTTAGTCTTGATATGTTCGTGGAGCTTCAGGGAAGGTTTAAAGTGTGAGAAAAAATGAAATGTGAAAATCGCGAAAATTTTGTATTTCCACGAATTTAGTATCGAGTTATTTTTATTGCACGTTATAGATATTATTTTGAGACAATTTGGGATAAAATTTTTGGTGGGTCATTCCACAAAAGCCTTCATTTGGCAATTATGGAAATCTATTGAATTGACATTGTATTGAAACTATTTTATGTGAGAATAAAAAAAATAATTGAGAATGTAGACGCGATCATTATATATACGTTGTATATGTATACGTTGTTCATCAATTGCACGTACATTTTGGGACAAAGTTGTCCGTTCTTTGAAAAAGAAATGTTCAAAATTACAGACACTCAGGTTGTAAAACGGGTTAAGAATTTGAACATACAGAAAATTGAACGGGAAATATGTGTGGCGCCTTTGTAAAACGTTAAGCTATAGTGCATAATTTTCTGGAAATATGTTTTTCATTTACAGGAATCCGTTATGTCAAACTCTAAAGAAAAATTCGGTCAATGTCTTTATAATACGGAAAATGGGGGAACCTGTATGTAGGAACTATATCACTTGAACCTAAATAGAACATTTTTCGCAAAAAAAGTTTTACGCTCCGATACCCCGGAATGACTTATTACAGCTACTACAATGGGGCTACCTGGAAACTTGTGGGTACCGTTATATGGAAGCTACCTCAAAGAATTGACAATATTGGTAATTTTTAGTAGAATTCATTCTACCAAATAAAAAAAACCGAATGTCAAATTTCAGCTGATTAGATTTAAAAACGTGCCCAAATCCCCCACAGCATCAAAAAATGTGGAGTACTATTATATATGTATGAGATTTTCTGCTCAATAAGTAACCCTTCTATTAAATTAGAAGCAATTCTTTTAAATATTGGGGGTACCGTTATATGGGATCTACCCTAAAAAGTGAACAATAGGAGTAGTAGTAGTTTATGTAATTTCAAAGCTCTATCTTAAATAGTGACAGATAAAAAGAATAAGGAAGTCTTATAAATATATTGGGAAAAAATTTAATTAATTCCGAAAGTCACACTTATATGTGCATATAAATTTGTTATATATAAATTATTTTCCACGAATTCAAATATTAATAAATGTATATCCACCGAAACAAAAATAGCAACAAGTCTCGCTCATAAACATGAAATTATAGATATTCAGTACTGTCTCTTTATGTGTGCTCTGATAAATACCAAGGTATTACAAAGATCTGTACACTCCACCTTATGGTGTAAGATAAACAAACCAATCTAAAATGCCAAAAAATATACATCAAAAATATTGCTAAGCAAGACAACGTTTGCCTATAAGTTTTAGTTGCAGGGAACATCAAAATATTTATAAATATAAATTATTTGGCAATTTTTACCACTGAACATTTGATATGCGTACAAATCTTGAAAGCTGAATACTGTCAAAGGCAAATTTATGAAAAAAATAGAAACATATGACTGCATGAGACAACCCTGTATAATTATGCCATGGAATTACTCGATCCGATACAATTTTTCAACATAATTCAAATTTTACATATGTTAATACCGTTCACATCATGTGGCCCACACGTATTTTTTCATAAAATTGCTTTTGACAACATTCAGCTTTCAAAATTTAAAATTTAAAAAAATTAAAATATCTTCCTTTGAAATGAACACATATCATGTGTCCGTAGATAATTTTTATTTATTAATATTTTTAAGTTCCTGCCTATAAAAACTACAAAAATTGCAACATTCTTATTTAATGGAACCCCCCATTGTCAATTTTAATTTTTCAAGATTTTCAATGGGCTGGTAAATCAATACCAATGCTTGTTAATAGTACGTTTACATTGTACCGGATTTCATTAACCCGGTGGGTTTAAATTGTCAATTCCATTGTATATATGTCAAATAAATCCTCATAGAGTAGGTTAACCCAGTAAAAAGTTCTAATGTAAATCCCGTATAAGGTTTGTAACTTTGCACATATATATTTGAAGATATAAAATAAAAGAAAAATAATTTACAAACAAATTTTGTAATTGTTTTGTTGTTGTTTTTTGTATGGTGGAGGGTATAAAAATCTCAAAATCGAGCATTACAATGTCAGCATCATTTGAAGGTAGATGCAGATACATCTTCGAATAACGATACATAAAGGGACGTACTCTTCATTTTGTAGGCACGATGTGGCTTACATGAGTGGCTTTGGCACAATTCAGGAAAATGTTAGTATACCTATGGTATCAAAAGCTCGGTCCAGCTGAGCTCAACGCCTTTTTCACTTGTATTAATTATTGTTGATTTTATTTAATGTATAACAAATCGCATATATAAAAGGAGCTAATTCGAGATTGTATATGGTGAGAATAGGATAATAAACAAGAGACGAGAAAATGAGTAAAAAATATCATGAAGGATATTTGTATTTTTTATCACGCTTTTATTATTTAAAAGAAGTCCTTATTTTTGATGGCGGGCATGATAACTCCTCACTAGAACATCGGAATCCGAAAATTCCAACGGTGTTAGAAAGAGTACATGTGTGGCTCTCGTATGAACTAGGATTATTGACTTCGCTCTAAAATTAACAAAATGGCGGACCTTTGATAAAATATTTTGGAAAATCGCCGATTTTTGACCAAAAACCAAGTTAAAACATAAGGAAGATCTTCACCGTTTGGCTTTATCCTAGTTCATACGATAGCTATACACTCACAGAGAAACATGTAAAAATTTGGAATCGATTGGGTTATTAGTTTTTGAGTTATCGTGCCCGCCATTCACAAAAGAGAAAAAATGCATTTAAAGTTTGAGAAGCCCTTTAGCCGTCACTTGATGCTGACACAATAAATCGGCTATATCTTCAAGTGTTCTTGAAATTTTGTAGGGACATTCTTAAATTAGTGTAGATTCGAATTAAATCAAAAAAATTGTTGACCCCGAGAATGTGGGGGTCCCCTTTATTCATGAGAGCTTTAGAAAAAATGTTTTTTATTAATTTGTTGAAAATTTGTCAATCTCCATGCGTAACATTTTATGGAGTTTATTGTCATTTTATTTGAAACTGATATATAAATTCCATATTAAGTAGGGTTGCCATTATCAATTTTCAAATGCGACTACCTTGTGTAGTTATGCCAGGGTTAATCCGGTAAAAAGTTCTAATGTATATGCCGTTTAAACGAAAAACTCAGGATAACAGCAGGTTAGGAATTCTCATCGTTCTAGCTGACGTTAATATTCAATACCCTAGCAATCGGCAGATCAATACAAAATCTACTAAAAATTCGATTTTTTAATATAAATTGGTCTGTTCCAGTACTTTTTAATAGTAAAGCTAGTAAAAGGGAAACATTTCAAACTCGCTCTCAGAGTACAAAATAATTTGAAAAGTTCGGGAACGCAAATCTAGTAAATATCCCAAAATTAGATGGCAATACTTCAAAATCAACATAACAGCCAATCAGAAGTTGTCATTCCTGTTTACCATTTTTACTCGGCCAAATTTCTCGAGTAAAAAGTTTACAAAGAGAACGCCATTTAGTTTTGTGCTCTCTTAAATTTGATTCAATGTTTTACCAGTTTTGTGGGTTAGGAACGGTTTTCGAGTAAAAAGTCGCAAAACTTGTAAAATTAGTAGATTCATTTAGGTTCTGGAACGGAACTAATGTTGATGTGTTCTGGTATAATAAACCAAGTATTTGTCATGGCATAATTACAGAAGGTAGTCTCATTTGAGAATTTAATGCTGAATAGGGGAGACTGTGGCACCTTCGGCACTTCTTTTAGAGCTCTATATCTCAGTACTTATTCAACATATATAACAACTTTATGGTTGATTATTGTCCCCTGACACTTAATTATAAAAAATAGTACCAAAAAGATATAAAAGAATAGTATTAGTTAAAAAATTTTACAGTTTTGTAAAAAAAGTAAAATTGGCCGAATGTGCCCCAACCCGGGGTAGCTTCGGCATTTGATGGGGCACATTCGGCACCATAGTCATAGCCGGGTAAATGTCATCGCTATCAGTCTGGTTGAAATTCTGATCCTCTAAAGGTTATATTTGGTTTTAATACGTTACACAATATTTGAATTATAGGGCTTTATTTTCTAGCGGCGGACGTTTACATCTCAAGGTCGCACACACCATCAGAAATAGAGGTTTTCTATCGCATTTCCGTCAATACAAGCACGTTTGATCTTACATATGCAATTTCGAACCATATTAAAGGATTAGTTTTAAAGACAAACTCAAAAACATTTTACGGAAATAATATTGCACAATCTGTATATGGCCGAATGTGCCCCACTTTAAAATGCCGAATGTACCCCGAATGTACTTTTTATAGTTTTTTTTTTCATTTTTTTCGATCTGTTTTGTAAAAACAATATATTTTTTTTATATTTTTATAATAATACACATCGTACTTAACCACTTTTTAATAATATTCTCTTAAAAATTTAAAAAGTTTTATACACGAAATACTTACGAAATGGAATTGAAATATTGCAGAAACATCTATAAAAATACGAAAACCTATGTATCTAAATAAGGTTATTAGCTAAAAATTTCAAACTTTGTGTCAGTTATTTATTTCGATATTCGATACCTATGTATCGAAACTAGTGATGTGCGGTGAGAGCTTCATATCGAAAACGCGATTGCCGAAGGTGCCCCAGTCTTCCCTATGCATCTTTGATGGATAATTTATTTGGTATAGAACATCCAGCATACACTGCGTGCTTAGCGAAGTGATCTGCCCTCTCATTCGCAGGAATGCCAATATGTGACGGAGTCCAAATGAAGGTAATTGACTGAATATTAGAATTGTTTATTTTACCGATTATAATGTTGGCCAGGTAGTTGTTTACATCGTTGTTTTTAATTAATAGAAGGCATTTTTACTGTCCGTTAAAATTGCTGCTTTTTGAATACCATCTTCGATTATGATATCGATTGCTTTATTGATTGCATGAAGCTCTCCCATGAACGATGACGTTTTTCCGTCTAATTTAAAAAGAAAAAATTCCCATGAGGAGATATTGCATGCAGCGCATCCGGCTCCATCATCCATAATAGGGGCATCCGTTGCCCAAATAGCACAACCTATGGATCTCGTTTCCACGACAGAGGGGTCTACGATCCGGAACGACCCGAGTCTTACTCGGCCAACGTCTGTCACCTCAGCCCATTGGGTAAAAGCAATAGGGCTGCTACAACAACAACAACCTATGGATCTTAGATCGTTTATTTTCTCTTGTGCGGTAGATTTGAAGTATTCACTTGGCAGATTGGATTTCTTAGATCGAAATATGTCTGGAAGTAGATTGATTTTTTGATGGAACTTCTAGATTATTTAGGGTAATATTGTCAAATATACAGTGGCTCCATCGAATAATCGGACAAGTGGTTGTCAGATATAATAATGCTATAGATTTCAAAAAAAATTGTCTAAATGTGTAGTTTTTTCGCTTTTATTTCCACATTACTTACTTATATTTCTGAACAATACAAAAAACAACAACTTTCCTAGTGATAACAGTAAATTTCGTCAGAAAAACAAAATTAACTCAATTTTTATGTGTTCAACGCAAAATCTGACAAAGCAAAGTATCAATGTTATAAAATGCAAAAAATTGAGAAATTAATATTTAGTTGCATATCCTTTGTTGTCCAGAACGGCCTGTAAACGCTTCGGTATTGATTTGACCAAATTCTGACATACCTCCGGCTCTATGGAGTTCCACGATTCCAATAAAGCCTCCTTAAGCTGTACTAAAGAGTTCATTTTTATATACACTCTCCTAACTAATTCTTCCCAAAGATGCTCAATTACTCAATAGGTCTGGGCTCTGTGCAGGTGTTTGTATAAGTTTGGGGCAGTTATGGATCAACCAAAGCTTTGCAACATCTGATGTGTGCTTGGGATCGTTGTCTTGATAAAAAGCAAAGTCTGCAATTTGTCTGCACTTTGCTTTACTTTTTGTTTTAAAATGTTGAGGTAGACAAATTTGTCCATTTTACCATCAATGAAATGCAAATTGCCTACTCCCGCACTCGACATGCAGCCCCAAACCATAACAGAACCTCCTCAGTGCTTAACAGTGGCTTTTGTATTCTTATGATTAAATTCAGCATTTGGCTTACGCCACACATACATCTTTCCATCTGATCCGTGCAAACTAAATTTGCTTTCGTCAGTAAACAGAACCGTAATATAATGAAAACTATCAATAGAAATGTATTTTAAGATGATCTATCATCAAATTACCTGCTCCCAAAAATCTTCTGGTTTTAGAAAATACTCCTTGGCATATTTTATTCTACTGTTTTTATTTTTAAGGCTTATAAATGGTTTTTTTCTTGCAACTCTCCCATAATAATCATATTTATGTAATGTATTGCGAACAGTATTTAGGCACACATCTTTTCCAGTGCGAGTTTTTAAATTTATTTTAAGTTCTTTTGCGGTTTTAAATGGATATTGTTTTATTTCTTTTAATATCGAACGCTCTTCTCGCTCATTTAATATCTTCCCTTGACCTTCTCTGGTTTTATTGGTCAATCTGAACTCATCACGGAACCTCTTTATAATGCCGTGGACAGTAGATTTACTCATTCCTACCAATTCGGCAATTTCTCTTACTGTTTTACCTTCATAATTCAATTTAACTATTAATTGCCTGATTTCCACACTGGATTGTTCCCTTTTGGAGCCATTTAAATTTATTTTTATTTAGTATTACCACTTTCTTGATCTAAATGCAATTTACGAATGAATATGACAAACAAAATACAGATTTGAAGTGCATATTTGCATAATAACGGGACTTTTGGCATTGATATATTGCTTTGTACGATTATGCGTTGAGCGCAAGAAATTGAGTTATTTTTGTTTTTCTACTAATATTTACAGTTATCGTTAGAAATGTTGTTGTTTTTTCTGTTCGCAGAGTTATGTATGTGAAGTCGAAATAAATGCAATATATATATATATATATATATACATATATGTTTAACACTTTTTTTTAAAGTTCAGAATATATTTATATTAGAAAAACTTTTGTCCGATTATGCGATGGAGCCACTGTAGATTTGAATTTATTGTAGATAGTTCCCAAGCTCGTCTTAGACGTCGCAAGTGAGGTAATTTTGTTGTATGTGTTAGGCTGCGAAATTTTGAATTTAATCAGTTCTTTTGCAGCAAGATATTGTGAACGTTGTTGTGGCGGCAGTACCATAGCAAGAGCATGGACCGGTGTAGAAGGCGTTAATCCCAAATTTTTCCTGAGAATCTGATTTTGGAAACTAGTGAGTTTCTTATAGATATATGTAGGCATGTGTGACATTGAGGAGATTGAATATTCCGTCTTGGAGAAAAGCAATGATTTGGACAGGTTGGTAGCCACTTTTGGGTGCAAGCCATATCGTGTGGAATTTATCATTTTCAGTGCATTTAGAGTGTTTGCAGAATCCTTTAGAACTTGATCGTAGTGATCATTTACTGTGAGACTATTCTTGATATGTCTTCCAAGAAATTTTATGCTTTGAACTGGGTTGACCCTAATTCCTTGAATTGTGATGTGTGGCATTATTCTCGCTCCCTTAGTCAGATTTTTATTTGGCAAATTTTTTGTTTTCTCTTTTGAAATTTTCGCTTGCTTTTCAATTAGCACATTTTTCTTTGCCAAATTTGCGAATCAAAATATAAAAGAAAGAAAAAAACGTCAAGTGTATGCATTTTAAAGATTTTTTAACATTTTATTTATTTTTTATATATCTTATTATATAAATTGCAAAAATTAAAAATTAAATTTCACTTGCACAAATTAAAGCAACAGGTTTGTAAACAAAAGCCGCCTATGTGTCAGTAAAGCGAATAGGTTCAAAAGGAAATGTCAACAAAATTGTTTTCAACGAACAGAGCAAAGCAGAATTTGCGTGTACGGCAAATTCTGAACAGGCAAATTTTTGTTTTTCTTCCTCGCACCCCTCTCGCCTACAAATTCAGTATTTGCCAAATAAAAATTTGCCTGTGGAAAAGCAGACTTAGCAACATACATAACAGATGTTTTTCCAGCGTTGGGTTTAAGATTTAGTTTTCCAAGCATGTTTTGAAATTGATTTGTTTTCAATTGGTGATTATGGTTTGCGATCTCAAAATCTTTATGAGTCGATATTATTATGAAATCATCTGCAAATTGGAAAGTGTATGTGCAGTGATCATTGATGCCATGCAAGCCAAGCGTGTACAGATTGAATAGAGTAGGACTTAAACAGCTACTTTGAGGGAGTCCGTTGTGAATTTTAAGGGATTCTTTGCCCAAAATGAGTGTTCTGTTCTGGAGGAAGTTAATGACCCATTGCACTATTTCAGATGGACAATTTATTTCATTTAAAATTTTATGGAGAATTTGAATTTTAACGCAATCATACGCCTGCGAGACATCGAGAGAGAGCAAAATTACCTTGTCCCCCCTTTCCTTGTGATAATTTATAGTGAATAGAATATCGTTTATACAGATAGATGCTGATAAGTGCTTCCTATACGCATAAGTAGTCTGAGGAAGGATGGAGTTATTGTTAATGAATTTCTGTAGACGATCTTTGACCATGAGATTTAAGATTTTCATAAAAACTGAAATTAAAGCAATTTATCGCTTTGGTATGGGAACGATTTTGATTTTTCTCCAATCTTCTTTAATTTTGCAATTAATCCAAGCTAGATTAAAGGCTTCTAAAAGTTTTGATTTTGAGGGTAAGGATAGATGATTATCCATTTCATAAGTTACTCCATCAATTCCAGCTGCTGATGGCTTTTTCTTTTTACTTAAAACTGTTGAGAGAGGGGTTGAGGGGTAAAAGAGATAGGAGAATTATCTGGCACCTGATCTCTGAGATGTTCCAAAAATAGTTTGTTGTTGCCATCAGACAATTTAGTTTGAACTGTTTTTAATTGCATTGATTAGATTGGTCGCATTGACATAGTTATTTATTCTGTCAAATTGTTTTTGAGCAGCGAGTTGTGGTCTATAAGTTTATTCAACTATTGCATCCCACCATGGTTTAGGTGTTCTCTTATCTCTTATTACGTATGTCGATTTCTTTATTTGAGATCTAAAAGCACTGTGAATTTGATCAAACTCGGAGTAAATTTCTAAATTGTTTATATTTTTCAGAAGTTGTCTCTTTGCGAGAAAAACTTGGCCTTTTTGGATGATTTTTTTTATATTCATAAGCACAGGAAAGTGATGACTGCCACCAATATTTGTTGTGAGAACCGACCACGAAAAATCTAATACCGAATTTGTGAAAGATAAGTCCAGAACTGATCCTGACGTATTACTCAACCTTTTTTTGAACGTAATGCTTCCGTCATTTAAAATAAGGAACTGTGATGAATCAAAGATTGTTTTTACAGTGACATACGCTGGGAGTCGAATTTGTCACCGTATGCCGAATGTCTTGCATTAAAGTCGCCGCAAATTAAAACATTTTGTTTGTTTTCGAGAAATGAGATAAGTTTATGTAATTCATTTTTAATGGTGTTGGATTTAACAGTGTGTGGGAAGTATATCGATACTATTAGAAGATTGTGCGATAAAAATCCCAGTTGATTTGATTCCAACGTAATACCAGTGTCAATATGAATTTGACAAATTATGTTTTTAAAAATCACCCAACAGGAAAATTGGGAACGGATACAATTTGAAATTGTTCATTATTAAATATTCTCCCGTATTCAATTTACTCAATCTGCCTGCTGGGAAAGTTTCAGAAAGCAAATCTTTCTTGAAGGAATAACTCGCTATTCCCAGCATTTTCATATGTGTTACACATATATATGGCAATGGCTCAATTAAAGGAAAGATGTGGAAGCGATAGAAATATAAATTTGATAGATTTTCATTCATGTTTTTCAATTTTTATTTTGAGGATTCGAAAATATATCATTTTCAAAATAAAAATAAATTGATGATAATTTGTTTGTTTGTTTACATTTTTCTTTCAAATGAGTTGACACTAGTAGAACTTACAACAACAAATTTCCATGTGGTTGTTGTATCGTTTTTTGTACAACAACACTTGCTGTTACCTTTTATTATTATACCATGGGTGTAACCTTGAACTAAGGTTTTGTTTAAATTTTCGTCGATATTAAAAATTTCACTTAGAATACATATGTTCATCTTTTATTTGTTTAAATAGAATTCTAGCTCGTTTTTTTTTTCTTCAAACTTTGTATATTATGTTTTAAAATGTTCATTAAATATTATTTAAATAAGATTTTTCTTTTTTTAATTATAGGTTGGATTGTCCTGATCTTGTATGCCGTTGTTGAATTCATTGACTTGGCCTCCAAAGATGGAGCTTTGAAATTCCTTTAGGATGCTTAGTCCTTCTGTGCTGTTTAATGATGACAAAATTTTGGCCATCTGTGTTGTAAAAAGTGCTAGTGCTTTTTCAACGTCAGTGACTTTGGAAAAACTAGAATGATCATAGACTGGTTTTGTTGGTGTTAAATTGATTGGACTTGTCACTGTATGTGATATCTTTTTTGGTGGAATAAACATTTTGCTGTATTTGGTTTTTGTAAGCCTTCTATTAATTTCATCATTGAACGAATCTGATAGTAGTTATTTGAAAAAGAATATTTTTGTTTTACTTCTGTCCTCGACAGATTGGTGGTGCCATTACGCTTTGTATATTTCTTCAGTCTGGACTGTGGAACATATAGTTCGGGGGTAACTCTGGTACTACACATGAAAATGGATTTTGGGACACCTCATACACAATACCGATTTTAACTGTCTCTGTTAGAGAAGTTTGATTTTGCTTATTTCTCCTTGTGAAACGATAGAATGAAAGAACTGTCATGTCATTGTCAGCTTCGATGGATTCTTTAATTGTAGCTCCAGTTATGGATGTTGGAACGTTTCTGATTATATAGTACTTTTGTACAAAACGAGCCGGAATTCCTGCAGTAACGCCTATTTCAGTTAGCCTTGAATTTTTAATATAGTTGTTTGCGGCAGTAGGGTTGTTGAACGTTAGACGGAACGTATTGTAACCGAAGTTTTTTCAAACGTAATTATTTTCCAAACCAATTTTCTGGAACCGCACGTATAAATGAAGTTCACAATTTTTTCTTCTGATACTGATCGGTGACTCTGATTTCACTATAACGTAAAATGGACCCGGTTGCAGTTTTGGGTAGGTAGTGACTACATTTTCAAGCAAATCCAAGTTGCATTTTGAAGACATTTCTGTCTCCTCTGCTTTCGTTATTGGTTTTCCACTGTTATTTTTCAATGATTTGTTTTGGTTTGCAATGCTTTCGGCACGTCTCTTTTGATTGTCTAATACCCCTATAGGTGTTTATGGAGGAGGGGGTGGTTCCCCATTACCATCCATCATGAAAATTCAAAAAATCAATTTGACACTGTTTGTTTTGTAGATACTGTGCAAAAATAAAAGATTGTTGCTTTAACATAGAGTAACTATGTAAATAAAAACCGTTAACAATTGTTGTTGTAAAAAAGATCACAAAAATAAAAAAGAACGACCAGCGTTAGAGACAGAAGTCTAGCATCAACAGTTGCTGATTTACGACTGCTCATGGCCTATAAATAAGGTCACCAAGGGAGACCAGCTGATTATCGATACCTCTCAAGTTTGCTGTCAAAATGCATTATTGTGAATTGACTTCCATTATGAAAACGTAAACAAAGTAGAAATTTTTGACATTAGACTTGAGAAAAAACAGTTGTTTTCCGATTTCGATTGCTATCTTGGTGACCTTATTAATAGATCTTGCGACTGCCCTTTTTAATTTGGAACTCATCTATCAATTTAAAAAAAAAAAAAAAAAAAAAAATGAAAAATAATAGTACGTTTACTGTATAAGTTTGATATATTCTGACTCAACTTCCCGAGCTCAGTCAATCACGTCTGCTGATTGACACCACGGGCATCTCCTCTGCAAGTTCCCTCAGCGGAGACCGTAGAGTGCAGATGCCACCGAGCGGTGGTTGTTGCTGGTTTGCTCTCCTTGCTCGACACTTTTCTCCCATTGGAATATGTTAATGTAGTAGTAAACGACAACCGATCCTCAGCGATCACCGCAATCCTCTGTGACTGCATGAACCACAGCGTTCACTTGTCGTTTAACCTCCTTAGAGTTAACTTGTCGACCAACCTCCTAAGAAGTAACTAGTCGTATAACGTCTACGCGTTATTAACAGGTCTCAGCGCCGCCACCATAAATTACAAGAGGTAATTTATTTGTTGTATTAAGAAAAGATTACCACCAATAAATCCAAGATAATTAGAATACTTTAACTAATACTTTCTTGTGTTTTATTTCTTTGAACCTTTCTTTTCTTTTCCATTTACACCATTAACTGCTTGGGAGCTCTCGTTGTCGCTTCACCCCGCTCCCTTGAGTTAATACATTGATCACCCCCCAACCACCCCCCACACACCACCACGGCGAGGAGTAGACCAAACCCCTCGCCTCAGCATTTGGTCGTATCGAGCCGGATAGAAGCCAGTCGCCTCGTTGTTTTTGTTGCTGACGGAGAAATTATTACTTGAATCATCTCTCATCATCACATCAACAAATCACCATACTAACACCAGGTACGTAAACTCAGATTTCGTTAAAAGTGAGCTACCGCGAGTGTTAGTCTTTTTTGTTTGTTTGCCAATTTCAATCGGTATTGAATTGGCATTGGTCGGCTTTCAGTTATCCCTACGCGTGTGCTTTCAATCGTTCACCTATTCACCAAAAATACAGTCCACATTTGTTTGTAGTGTAGTGATCATAAAAAGCATTGTTGATCATTGGAGAACAAATCTGTGTTGTTGCTATTTTCGTTTGCTCTGAATTGCTTATTTTTAATATCACCATAGCAGCACACATCTCCCGTTCTCATTTGCTGTGTAATTTAAGTCATTTTAGTCGACTTATAATACCACTTCTTGCTTTACTACGTATTTTCTCCCATACAAAATATTAGCAGTCTATCGCCTTGTACTGATCACCCTACGTCGCATTGATCATACCAAAGCATTCGTGTTGTTGTTAAAACCACCCGTCGTCATATATTTGTTCGTCGATTCTCATTTAAAAATCCTTCAGTGAGAATTCGAAATAATATTGCAACAACAACACACATTATTTCCATTCGCCTCTCTGTAGTTAAATTTTACTAATCATTACAACTTCACATATTGCTTGTTTGGTTTACTTGTTGTTTTTTTCCTCACTAACCAAACATATTTCATTTTTCTCGATTTAACATATTGTACTAACAACAAACATCACCTCTCCCTATATTGTTCGTTTGAATTATTTGTTGTTTTTTTCTCAAACGAATTCGTCTTGTTGTTATCCCCCTCCTTTGTTCTCCAAGTAGAGAAATTACATTGTAATATTTGCAATATCAACATAAAAAACTCTTCTCCTCCTATTTTTCGTTTGGTTTATTTGTTGTTGTATTATTCCCCAACCAAACGATTCTTTGCTGTTGTTATTCTTTTATTCTAAATTTGCATTACCGAATATACAATAACAACAATAACAACAATCACCCTAACCGTCCATGATCTTGTTGTTTGGTTTCTTTGTTGTATAGATCCATCACCAACCAAACATTCTTCTGTTGTTGTTATTGTTCTCACGTTGGTCAGTTCTCACTGCAGAATTTGCATTGTCATTTTGCAGTAACAACACACGTGTATTCCACGCGCCTTTTTCTAGCGTCACCTTGGTATAACAGAAAATATACCAACAACTGTTGTCGACTCCAACTCTCACTGTTGGATCGTTTCTCGCGTCGTGTGTTGTGTGAGTGCGTACCTGTTTACGCATAGACATTTCGCTGCTATCGTCGCTTGTGTTTTATTCTGTTTTGTGTGATATTCGTTATTCACCACACTACAGCACAGTGGTACCAAGCGGCAAAAATTGTGAATTTTCAAAAACAAATTATATTAAAAATATTTTTTATATTTTTTGAATAAATACTGATTGGTAGTAGGGTTTTTGATATTTTTGGACAAATTCACCCTACGTTCGGCAGCTATTGCACACAATTGAAGCATAAAAAGTGCTTATGAAAAATATTAATTTTGGAACATTTCTCCCCATTTGTTGTTGTTTTAAATTCAAAGCATTTCAATGCAAGTAATTTTTGTAAGGCTTTCAGTATTTTTAGACTTTTGCACCCTACACTTGGCAATTTCGTACATTATTCTGAGTAAGGAAAAACTTGATTTTTCCTATTTATTTGGCAATTTCATCCATTGTAGTCGTGATTTACTCAATATATTTGTATATTTGAAATATTATTGTAGAATTATCAAACATTTTTGGACATTTGCACCCTACAATCGGCAGGTACATATATCCTAGCAAAATTACTTGCTAAAAATATTGTTTTTTGACAATTAAATCTATTGTGGCTGAGATTTTACACATAAATTTTGCTCAGTGGATATATTCTTGTTTGCTTTTTGGACATCAGCACCCTATTATTTGCATTCACCTCCTCAACTACACCCTACTACACCCTACAATTGGTAGATTTTGTATAATTTGAGGAAATTTGAAAAAAATACTTGTTTTTTTTTGTGGTCTTTTTAAAGTAGATTGCCATCGTGAAGAAATTCTTCAAAATTGTCTTCACTTTGTACTACTTTAATATAGACATTTGCATTTTGGATTTTTCCATATTTTGGAGATTTTGTTGAAATATCGTTTGAGCTATAGCAACATTGGTTGTCATTAAATTATTATTTCCCCATACTTTTTTTGTTTATACAGGAGTTTTAGTATTTCGGCATTATTATATACTATCTACTGTGTCTCCCCTCTCTACCATACATAATGTCGATAACTCCTCTCACCCGCTTCAATAGAGCCACTGGCATTGTCCTAAAAAGTGTGGAATTCTTTGAGCGAATTCCAGAATCCCAGTATACTGTATACAACCTCGAAATTCGCAATAAAATTCGAGAGTTATGGGACAAAGTAAAGTGCACCTATGAGGAGTGCAAAACATTCCTGGCGACATCTCAGACTGCACAGGTTGATAATATTGATGTCGTCGAAGAAAAATATAATACTGCATTTATTGCGTATTCTTGGTGTCTATCCACAATAAATCGGCATCTCAATCACCTTCAAAGTCTTGCAAGTAATTGTTCCCCTGCTATAGCTCCACCAGTTACACAATCTCCTCCGGTTTCACCATCTCCATCAAATTGTCAGAATTATATGCCACCTATCACCTTGTCCCCACCTTCAACTTCGAATACTGTGCAGTCCACCACTCCTATAGTTACTTGTGAATTGCAAAATTCTTCCACCACCACTAGCTACACCAATCCACCTGTCGATAATCATAGCCTTGTTGTTCCACCTATCGACATTGAAGTTTTTTCTGGTGATTTTATATCTTGGCCCACCTTTCGCGATCTTTTCACCACCATATTTGTAAATAATTCTCAAATATCAGACATTGAACGTCTCTGTCATCCGTCGTCATATATTTGTTCGTCGATTCTCATTTAAAAATCCTTCAGTGAGAATTCGAAATAATATTGCAACAACAACACACATTATTTCCATTCGCCTCTCTGTAGTTAAATTTTACTAATCATTACAACTTCACATATTGCTTGTTTGGTTTACTTGTTGTTTTTTTCCTCACCAACCAAACATATTTCATTTTTCTCGATTTAACATATTGTACTAACAACAAACATCACCTCTCCCTATATTGTTCGTTTGAATTATTTGTTGTTTTTTTTTCTCAAACGAATTCGTCTTGTTGTTATCCCCCTCCTTTGTTCTCCAAGTAGAGAAATTACATTGTAATATTTGCAATATCAACATAAAAAACTCTTCTCCTCCTATTTTTCGTTTGGTTTATTTGTTGTTGTATTATTCCCCAACCAAACGATTCTTTGCTGTTGTTATTCTTTTATTCTAAATTTGCATTACCGAATATACAATAACAACAATAACAACAATCACCCTAACCGTCCATGATCTTGTTGTTTGGTTTCTTTGTTGTATAGATCCATCACCAACCAAACATTCTTCTGTTGTTGTTATTGTTCTCACGTTGGTCAGTTCTCACTGCAGAATTTGCATTGTCATTTTGCAGTAACAACACACGTGTATTCCACGCGCCTTTTTCTAGCGTCACCTTGGTATAACAGAAAATATACCAACAACTGTTGTCGACTCCAACTCTCACTGTTGGATCGTTTCTCGCGTCGTGTGTTGTGTGAGTGCGTACCTGTTTACGCATAGACATTTCGCTGCTAGCGTCGCTTGTGTTTTATTCTGTTTTGTGTGATATTCGTTATTCACCACACTACAGCACAGTGGTACCAAGCGGCAAAAATTGTGAATTTTCAAAAACAAATTATATTAAAAATATTTTTTATATTTTTTGAATAAATACTGATTGGTAGTAGGGTTTTTGATATTTTTGGACAAATTCACCCTACATTCGGCAGCTATTGCACACAATTGAAGCATAAAAAGTGCTTATGAAAAATATTAATTTTGGAACATTTCTCCCCATTTGTTGTTGTTTTAAATTCAAAGCATTTCAATGCAAGTAATTTTTGTAAGGCTTTCAGTATTTTTAGACTTTTGCACCCTACACTTGGCAATTTCGTACATTATTCTGAGTAAGGAAAAACTTGATTTTTCCTATTTATTTGGCAATTTCATCCATTGTAGTCGTGATTTACTCAATATATTTGTATATTTGAAATATTATTGTAGAATTATCAAACATTTTTGGACATTTGCACCCTACAATCGGCAGGTACATATATCCTAGCAAAATTACTTGCTAAAAATATTGTTTTTTGACAATTAAATCTATTGTGGCTGAGATTTTACACATAAATTTTGCTCAGTGGATATATTCTTGTTTGCTTTTTGGACATCAGCACCCTATTATTTGCATTCACCTCCTCAACTACACCCTACAATTGGTAGATTTTGTATAATTTGAGGAAATTTGAAAAAATACTTGTTTTTTTTGTGGTCTTTTTAAAGTAGATTGCCATCGTGAAGAAATTCTTCAAAATTGTCTTCACTTTGTACTACTTTAATATAGACATTTGCATTTTGGATTTTTCCATATTTTGGAGTTTTTGTTGAAATATCGTTTGAGCTATAGCAACATTGGTTGTCATTAAATTATTATTTCCCCATACTTTTTTTGTTTATACAGGAGTTTTTGTATTTCGGCATTATTATATACTATCTACTGTGTCTCCCCTCTCTACCATACATAATGTCGATAACTCCTCTCACCCGCTTCAATAGAGCCACTGGCATTGTCCTAAAAAGTGTGGAATTCTTTGAGCGAATTCCAGAATCCCAGTATACTGTATACAACCTCGAAATTCGCAATACAGAAATTCGAGAGTTATGGGACAAAGTAAAGTGCACCTATGAGGAGTGCAAAACATTCCTGGCGACATCTCAGACTGCACAGGTTGATAATATTGATGTCGTCGAAGAAAAATATAATACTGCATTTATTGCGTATTCTTGGTGTCTATCCACAATAAATCGGCATCTCAATCACCTTCAAAGTCTTGCAAGTAATTGTTCCCCTGCTATAGCTCCACCAGTTACACAATCTCCTCCGGTTTCACCATCTCCATCAAATTGTCAGAATTATATGCCACCTATCACCTTGTCCCCACCTTCAACTTCGAATACTGTGCAGTCCACCACTCCTATAGTTACTTGTGAATTGCAAAATTCTTCCACCACCACTAGCTACACCAATCCACCTGTCGATAATCATAGCCTTGTTGTTCCACCTATCGACATTGAAGTTTTTTCTGGTGATTTTATATCTTGGCCCACCTTTCGCGATCTTTTCACCACCATATTTGTAAATAATTCTCAAATATCAGACATTGAACGTCTCTGTCATCTAATACAGAAGACCACCGGTGAGGCTCGTGAAATCGTTTCCAGATTTCCACTCACTAATTGTAGTTTCCCTCTAGCGTGGAAAGCCCTCTCAGATACGTATGAGAATAAGCGTATCGTTGTTAATAGTCACCTTAAATGTTTGTTTGAACTCCCCTCCACAAAAGTTGAAACTGTTTCGGGCCTTAAAGCTATCCAACGTGGGATAAATAGTTGCCTCTCTGCAATGTCAGTCTATGACGTCACCACGGATCATTGGGATCCGTTTATTGTTTTTATTTGCTTGCAGCGATTGCCGAAAATGACTTTGACTCTGTGGGAGCAAAGTATAAAAAATAAATCGTCGTTGTCCTCTTGGAAAGAATTGGACAATTTCCTGACAGAGAGGATACAAACATTGATTTGTCTAGAACACGTCCTCCCCTCCAAAAATAAGTTGTTGTTGCCAAAGAAAAAGCATTCTTCTTCTAAGAAGTTGTCACCTAGTAATAACGCTTCACCACAATCTCTCAATAAATTGTTGTCGGTACATAATTCTAAATGTGTTACCCCACCTCGAGTTATAAATTCACCCTCCCCAACTTCTTGCTCCATTTGTCCTAATCAGAGCCACCATCTTCGACTCTGCCCCCAGTTTTTAAAACTTTCGTTTGAGGACAAATTCTCGATTGTTAAGAAAAATAAATGTTGTGTAAATTGTTTGTCTCGTGGACATGTAGTCAAAACGTGCAATAGTAAACATAGCTGCACTATATGCAAGCAAAGGCACCACAGCCTTCTTCACCGGTCACCAATCAATAAAGATGTTGCTCCCTCCAATCCACCTCCGGCTTTTACAAAGGTCAAAAGTCGAGGACAGACTTCGTTGCCCCGTTTTTCGGTAAACCCTTCTCCGGCTTTTACCAAAGTCAAAAGTCGAGATTCTAATGTGTCGCACCCTTCTTCGAATAAAAAAGTTGTAAATCCACCGATACCTAACCCCTCCCAAGATACCAATGTTCTCTTAGGAACAGCAGTAGTAAATGTAGTTCATAATGGAAAAACACACCCTGTTCGTGCCATTATTGATCCTTCCTCCAAGGTATCTGTTGTAAGTAAAAAACTTAAAAATGCACTTGGTATTTCTGGTAATTCGAAGAAAGAATCCAGCCCTGCTACACCAAGAGAAATGTGTTCTCTTAAATTGTCGTCCCCTATGAATTCGTCTAAGATTGTTGACGCAAAGGCATTTGTTCGGCCTAATGTTAAGGGGAAATTGTTTTCTCATCCACCTATTGCAACTTTGAAATCTAAAATTCCTTTAGATTTAGCTGACACCTTTGACGGCAGCCCAATAGATTTGCTACTTGGCGCTGATCTTTACCCCCAAATACTAGAAGCCGAACCACCAAAATTAGTTTTAAATTCGTTGTTGGCCCAAAAGTCTATATTCGGGTATATACTAACCGGTTCAGTTCCAGCCACCTAATCTCTCTATTATAGGTAATAGAAATCGATCACCTTATCGTTTGTATACTTGAGTCACCCATTTACTAAAATTGGGCCGTTTACTAAATTTGTAACATGAAGCTCACTTGAAATCTGAATTTACGTTCATATGTAGATTTTACTAACCCATATTCCAATTAAATTGTTAATTGCTACTTTGTCGGTCGTAGCAAGGGGGCCGGAATGTATAAGTTTGATACGTTCTGACTCAACTTCCCGAGCTCAGTCAATCACGTCTGCTGATAGACACCACGGGCATCTCCTCTGCTGTTTGCTCTCCTTGCTCGACACTTTTCTCCCATTGGAATATGTAAATGTAGTAGTAAACGACAACCGATCCTCAGCGATCACCGCAATCCTCTGTGATTGCACGAACCACAGCGTTCACTTGTCGTTTAACCTCCTTAGAAGTAACTTGTCGAATAACGTCTACGCGTTATCTACTAACAGGCCTCTGTCGCCGCCCCAAATTACAAAGGTAATTTTGTTGTTGAATATAGAAAAGAATACCACCAATAAACCAAGACTTTTATTAAGATTATTAAACTAATCATTCTTGTGTTTTATTTCTTTGAACCTTTCTTTTCTTTTCCATTTACACCATTAACTGCTTGGGAGCTTTACCCATATAAATTGATTTGATTTTTTGTTGTGAAATAAACGTAATCATTTCTGTATGCATGGATATAGAAATTAAGTGAAAGGATAAAACGCAATTGCTTCCGTTCATATTTAGATTCAGATCGTATATTTTTATATGGGTTCCATACCCAGGATGCTAGGTGTGTTCGATCAACATTTTGGCATATTTTCGGTTCCGTCCGATTTTGGTCTTTTCCTCACTTGTGTTTCTAGGTTCGTCGTGGTTCATACCATGTTCCTGTATATATATGGTGGGCCATCAGATACCCAAAATGAGGCGGACTGTGTCAAACACATTAAGAAATGTACGTCAATGTGTATATTATTTATAGCCACATTGGTTGGAAAATGCGGTCTGAACTATTTTAGATATATAAAATGGGATAAGACCCACATATGCGAATATGCGGTTTACCCTCCAGGAACACGCGATGCCGAACACCTAATGCATAAACAATGCTCGTCATATCTTATGTTCAGGAATCCGTTAACCGTCATGAGTGTTTTCGATGTAAATCACTTCATTATTGGATGTACTATATAAATGTAATATTTGTAACTGAAATATTACCCATTGTATTTAAAATATAATCCAATCTTAATCCACATTAAGAAATGTACGTCAATGTGTATATTATTTATAGCCACATTGGTTGGAAAATGCGGTCTGAACTATTTTAGATATATAAAATGGGATAAGACCCACATATGCGAATATGCGGTTTACCCTCCAGGAACACGCGATGCCGAACACCTAATGCATAAACAATGCTCGTCATATCTTATGTTCAGGAATCCGTTAACCGTCATGAGTGATTTCGATGTAAATCACTTCATTATTGGATGTACTATTTAAATGTAATATTTGTAACTGAAATATTACCCATTGTATTTAAAATATAATCCAATCTTATCTGGTATTCGATAATATTCCAAAATCCTGGAATACACAATTTCTCAAGACACACAAAGTTGCGATTTTTGCTTGCTATGCATCTATATACAGTCGAATTCGGTTAAGCGAAAACACGTTAATTCAGTATTTTTTTCTCTTATGCAGAATTTTCAATTAAATGGACTTCGGATAAGAGAAACTCGTTGCGCTTAAATGACTTAAATGACAACGTGGAATTAATAAACAATAAAATAAACTGAGAAAGAACTTACTTTTTCTGTAGACATTTTGCTTGCATTGTTGAAAAAATATGCACAATAATTTTACAAAAATGATATTTTTCTCTTAAGGCGACCCCCCATTCTCGGGGTCAAAATTTTTTGATTTAATTCGAATCTACACTAATTCAAGAATGTCCCTCCAAAATGTCAAGTGAAAATTTTATGTAAATGATGCACCAAAGTCCCTATATATTTTTCGATTTGCACGAAATTTGGCACATTGCACTTAATTGTGTATAGAATTATGTGTACTAAGTTTCGTGAAAATCGGTTCAGATTTAGATATAGCTCCCATATATATTTTCGTCCGATTTTATGTAAATGTTGCACCAAAGTCCCTACATATCTTTCGATTGGCACGACATTTGGCACAGCGCACTTAATTGAGTCCAGAATTACGGGTGCTAAGTTTCGTGGAAGTCGGTTCAGATTTAGATATAGTTCCCATAAATATTTTTGTCCGATTTTATGTATATGGCGCACCAATGTCTCTATATATCTTTCGATTGACTAGAGTGCTGCATTAAGACTAGCACGATGTGCGTGAAGTTTCTTAAAACCCTTTCAGATTTAGTATAGCTCACATATATATTTTCGCCGATTTAATGGAAATAATGCACCAAAATCCCTATATATTTTCCGATTGGCACGAAATTCGGCATACCGTACTGAATTATGTCTAGAATGTTGTGTGTTAAATTTAATTAAAATCGATTCAGATTTAGTTATACCTCCCATATATATTATCGCCCTATTTAAAGTAAATGGTGCACCAAAGCATCTATTAATTTTCCGATTGACACAAAAATTCGGCAAAACGTATTTACTTAAATCTAAAATGATGCGTGTTATGTTTTGAGAAATTCGTTTCAGATTTAGATATAGCTCCCAAATATATATTTTCGTCAGATTTTATGTTAATGTTGCACTTTATATGTCGGTATAGGTCCACTTTTTGGTATGTTCCCTATATTTTCATTTCTAGTACCTGTCAGTATATATTTGGTGGAGGGTATCCAAAGTTCGGCCAGGCCGAACTTACCGCTTTTTCACTTGTTTATATTAAAATAGTTATCTGATTTGTTCCGTGTTTTGAGTTTGATTCTAAGACTCTGATGTAATCATTTCACCTGCGAAGGATATCGAGATAAAAAAGTAGAACGTAAGGTTCGATAATGAACTATAGCCCGCGTTAAGACCTAGCTCCTGTGTGGACGGATATTCCCCATCTTCGAACTTGAACTAAGATTGGAAGAAATATTAAGATGGGCAAAGTTTGAATGAAATGTAAATTTTTAAACGGATTTGGTCCAAAGAAACATGGGGCCTAGAACCAATATTTCGATGAGGCACATTTTCACCGTGTTAAAGTGTATAAACCCTCATTAGCCAGAAGGCTGAGGGTATAATTATCCATTAAAAATTTCTGAAATTTGTATTATAGTTTACATAATCCGTTTTTAGAAATGTCGGTATAGGTCCACTTTTTGATATATTCCATATATTTTCATTTCTAGTACCTGTCAGTATATCTATGGTGGAGGGTATCCAAAGTTCGGCACTGCCGAACTTAATGCTTTTTCACTTGTTTAAATTTAACACGCAACAAGGCAACTCTACATCCAAATAACATCGATATATAACAAAGTCTGCCATATTGATGGTAAATCCAGTGATTTTAATGTAACTGTTGTCCTAGGTTTTGCAAAAAATTACATAAAATCAAAGTACAGGGCAACTATTTTTATAAAATGTTTAATATTTATTTGCTCTGTTGTTAAGATTGTCTATTGGAATTTCACCACACTGTGATACAGGGTATTATGTCTTTGGGCATATGTTTTTAACAGACAAAAGAAAACGAGATAGACCCAGGGTTCATTTCAAATCGAAAAGAATTGACAAATGGCAATAAAATTCGTAAACAATTTCATGCACATAGTGATATTTTATCATTACCAGAAACTGCGTAATATTTATTCCCTTCACAACACTGTGATACAGGGTATTATGTCTTTGCGCATACAGGCAAAAGGAAACGAGATAGACCCATAGATCCTTTTGAGAATATGCATAGAATCTCTTTCTGAGTCGATTTATGCATGTCCATCTGTCTGTCCATGTTAAATTGTAAAGAAAGTACAGTTCACAATTATGATCCGAATTGGACGAAATTTGGAACATCTCTTTTTGTCTGATTGGCACACAATTTTGTACAATTTACTAAAGTTGATATAAATTTAAATACATTTTTCCCATTGTACGCAAAGGGCTCTAAATATGCCCGAATTAAATGTCATTTAGCATACGTTGCAGAAAGGTATGTGCATGGAGTGATGTTAGTCGGTTCACTTATAGATAAAGATCACATTTTTTGGATGTTAGGATACATATGTAGAATATGCCAAAAGTGGTGAAGGGTATCATATAGTCGGTCCCGTCCGACTTTACTGCTTTCCTTACTGGTTTATTTTAACAATGGGACCCAATGTTCTTCAATCGTAAAGGTTACTACAGATCTAACTTATTGATTTAAGCTGCGTAAATATGAAGATTGTATTAAATAATTATTATTTTTAAATTCTCATATATCTGCGATCACGAACACAAAATATTGGTGATATGTTCCAAATTTTGAGGAAACATTCAGACGAAAGAAGTTTGTTGGAGCAGTTTTTCAACATAAACTATAGAAATTCCTGGGTATTAGGTACGTTTTAAAATCTCATGGATTTTAATAAAATAAATATTTTGTTTTTGCAAAAAAAAAAAAACAACAACTATTTATTAGTGGGGAATGTATGGTATTGTCCGCCGAGGGGTAAGGCAGGGAAAGCTATAGTTTCGGATCTCGCCACTGATCCTCATTAGTTCCCTTAGTTTTTTGGTTGGGATATTCCCCCAGAAGCTATTTATAGCTTCTTTACAAAAAACCCTTTCATACCCAAATGTCTTTGTAACAATTCGAAGTTCTTACGTTACCAGCGATACGACCCCAATGAGAAGTTCGTTTCGTTGGCGCCTGACTTCGTGGTCAACAAGGCATTTGCAGACAACTACAATACATTTCCCACTGCTATGTGTCGTCACTTTGTGACGAATGCACATAACGTTGTTGTTGGTATTGCCAGTTAAAGCAATAAATCAAACAGTATGACCGTGCCTCGTCTACAACTTCAGTAGCATTGGCGGGTTATAAAAACCACAAACTAGGGTTCAGCCTGACAAGTTTGCAAAAAGAAAATACAAATGGTATCCCAAATAACCCGCCAACACTACTAAAATAAACATTTATAAAGTATAAATCATGTTGAAGGAGATTTCGATTATCCTCTTGTGCCATGGTGCTAAGCTCCATACAAGAACCCCGCAGATGGATCTGATGAATCAAAGCCAGGAACATAATTTAGAGAACAACTGAGATAGGAAAAATGGTAACGTTTGTGCGGCATTATATAATATAGAAGTTTAAAGTGCTACTTTTTGTATAAATTGAACAATTATAACCTTTTTGGTAGACAATTTACATAAAATTGATTCTATATCTATGATTCCGATATCGAATGCTTACTATCGACATTTCCTATAAACTATCGGTGCCAAATTTACAATCGAAAACAAAAAGAAAGTTGTTGTTTAAAGACAAAGAGAAAGTTTTTAAGCAGCAACTTTCTAATTTGGCATCGAGCATTAGCATTCCATATGGGATGTCGATACATATTTTAGACCGATTTTATGTAAAACACCCAACAAAAATCCTATGATGGTTCAATTTATACAAAAATTTTCACAGCATACTGAATAAAATACCCAAACAACCAAAATACCAAATGTTTCGAGTATTGTTATAATACCAAACATAATAGGAATAAGAGTAGTATCAATGTCTATGTAAAGTGCCAGCTCTAACTTAAATATTGCTGACAACGGACATACAGTTAAATGGATATGTTTAAATCTGCATAGAATTCTATTAAGAACTACACCGAAGTCTGTTTTTACACGGTCTTTTTGTACACGGTTTTGATATAACACGGTTTGAAAAATTGAAAGTTTTTTTTAACTGAGTATTTTTAATTTTTTTTACACGATTTTATTCCATTTAGCACGATGTGAAATTTTATGTACTTAAATTTTTTTGTCAAATTTAATTTGTGCGATGTATGTTCATATCACAAAAGAGTATTTATGAAAGAAAAAAGTCTGAAACCATCGGTAGTATCGATAGTTTGCGAACACTACCTTAAAGATTTATGTGATTTCCCCTTTAGCGTGTACAAACAATTTTTTACTGGTCAAAGCAAATGTGAATAGCACTAACTTAGGGGAATTCCCTTTTTACATGGTTTTTTTACACGGCTTTTTCTGGAACCAATCTACCGTGTAAAACAGACTTAGGTGTACACATATTTTAAGGATTGCAATCGCCATCCTAACATACATGTTATTCAATTTTTAAAGGTGTTGAAAACTGTATATCTAAAATAATGTAATATTTCATATCTACATAATGATGCAGAGCTCCGAAATGCTCGCTCGAATTCGAGTAAAGAGTGAAACTCGCTCGAATTCGAGCGGGAGTACTCTTGCGAGTAGAAAAAGTAAATAGAGTATACTCTATTTTTCTCTGCCACTCAAATAAGAGTGCAAGTGCTTCGATCGTTTTCGAGTGGGACTGAAATACGCTCGAAATCGAGCAGATTACACTCTTGCCGAGTACTCTTTTATTTTTATTTATTTTTTTGTTGTGATACCGTTGTTTTACTTGATGTTGTTTGTGTGCATTGTTTGTTTGTTTTGTGATGTTTGGTTTGCTGTACTGCTGGGAAAGCATGCATCAACAAGCTCGTTCTCTGCGTTCACTTTATGTAAGTCTGAAATAGTGACAGCAAGACGAACCAGCCTCCAAATTGAAACCCTCGACAATATTTTGATACTAAAATTAAATAATGAACCACTTATGCATTGATGGGTTTTCTTTCAAACCAGCGCTTTTAATATTTTTGGAGAATACTTTTCCACATTTTTTAATGAATACCATTTTAAAAATGTGTATGGAGGTGTTTATGCTTTTAAAAAAATATTGAATTAATTAAATCGCACGGTTGAATTCATTTTATAAATTGAAATAAAAAACATATAAAAATCTTATATGGTATAAGATTTTTATTTGTATTTCACATTTTTAGTAAACAAAATAATCGATTTCCCCACAGCACACAAAAGATCAACATCAAAAAATGTTTGCTACTACACACACACACACAAATAACCAAACAACCAAATTTATTTGTCCACTCGATTTCACTCTTAGAGTGAACTCATACTCTATTTCGAACATTTTGACTCTCACTCTTTTTCTTCATCAAGGAGTACTCGCGAGCACTCCCAAACAAAATAAAAGAGTGGAGAGTATACTCCCTAAAAAACTCGTACTCTTTACTTACTCCCACTCGGGAGTATTTTTCACTCGCGAGTAAAATCGAGCAAATCGGAGCTCTGTAATGATGTATCACATAAATATGACCTATTGAAATTGAAGAAAATCGGTTCAAATTTAGATATAGCTCCCATATATATTTTCTTCCGATTTTAGGTAAATGGTGCACCAAAGTCCCTGAAAATCATTAGATTTACACGAATTTTGGCATAGCGTACTGAATTAAGACGACAATGATGTACGCTAAATTTCGGGAAAATCGGTTCAGATTTAGGTATAGCTCCCATATATAGTTTCGCCCGATTTTAGGTAAATGGTGCACCAAAGTCCCTGAAAATCATTAGATTTCCACGAATTTTGGCATAGCGTACTGAATTAAGTGTAGATTGACGTGTTATAAATTTCGTGCAAATCGGTTCAGATTTAGATATAGCTCCCATATATAGTTTCGCCCGATTTTACGTAAATGTACCATCAAAGTCCCTGCAAATCTTTCGATTTGCACGAATTTTGGTATAGCGCACTGAATAAAATCTAGAATGATGTGTGATAAGTTTCGTGCTAATCGGTTCAGATTTAGATATAGCTCCCATATACAGTTTCGCCCGATTTTAGGGAAATGTTCCATCACAATTCCTGCAAATCTTTCGTTTTTCAAGAATTATGGCATAGCGTACTAATTTTGGTATAGCGTACTGAAAAAAGTCTAGAGTTGCGTTCTAAATTTCGTGAATATCGTTTCAGATTTAGATATAGCTCCCATATATAGTTTCGCCCCGATTTTAGGTAAACGGTGCATCGCTGCAAATCTTTTGATTTTGGAATAGCGTACTGAATTGCGTCTAGAATAAGGTGTGCAAAGCTTCGTGAAAATCGGATCAGATTTACAAACACCCCCTATATATATTTTCGTCTGATTTTTAGTAAATGGTGCATTAAAGACCCCTAGCTAGGCCGATTGACACAACGTACTGAAGTTAATATAAATTGAACTGTGCCAAGTTTCCTTGAAATCGATTCTGATATATATAGCATAGCATATATAATTTCGACTTATTCATGTTTGTTGTACACCAAATAATCAATGGGAGTTTGATTGAGATTAAATTTTAAACAGTGCAGCATACCGAATAACGTGTGTCAAGTTTGGTTTAAATCGATTTACAAAATTTAGCATTGGTTGCAGAATGACATGTGTAGGGGTTGACGTTAGTCTGTTTATATATAGATAAAGATCACATATTTAAGTTCGTTCAATTTCATGTCAATGTTCCATCGAAAAGGCGACGTCTTTTAGGATACATATCTTCATATGTTTCCAAAGTGGCGAAGGGTATCATATAGTCGGCCCAGTCCAACTTTACTACTTTCCTTACTGGTTTTTTTGACTTATATGGATATAAGTTTGGAAATTTTAAAGCAAAATGCGCGTTTAAAGTAAAAAGCTCGGTTCGTATTTGTATATAGCTCTCATGTATAATATTATCCGATTGAATGTAAAATTATATATGAGAGCTATATACAGTCGAATTCGGTTAAGCGAAAAGGCGTTATTTCAGTATTGTTTTCTCTTATGCAGAATTTTCAATTAAAAGGACTTCGGATAAGTGAAACTCGTTGCGCTTAAACGACATTTTCAATCAATATCTGTAAAACGTGGAATTAATAAAAAATAAAATAAACTAAGGAAGAACTTACTTTTTCTGTAGACATTTTGCTTGCATTTCGTCCCGTTACAAAAATGATCTTTTTCTCTTAAACGGTGCTCGTTTCATATATATTTGTGTTCTTGCAAGAAAAAAGTCTTTCTCTTACACGGATTTTCAATTAACCGATATTTCTTTTAAGCGATGTAATGTGTTTGAAAATTCATCTGAAATATTAGGTTATAATTTTTAGTTTCAATTAACCGATTTTTTCGACTGTACAAATATGAACCTAGCATTTTGCTTTAAAATTTCTAATATATCCATATAATCATAATTCATATAATTCATAAAAAATGAATCATTATACCCTACACAACTATGTTGTCAGAGTATTATAGCTTTGTGCAGTCCCAAAAGTTTGTAACGCAGCGAAATGTTGGTCCCAGATCCGTCCATTATAATTTGTAAATACGATACAGGCCACAGTAATGGACCAAAATTTTTGCATGTAGGATGGGTTCTGGCCAATGAGGACCCCTATTGTTTTTGGTAAGGATCGGTTAATATTTCGGTGATGAAATGGACCAAATACTTTATTTTTGTCGGTTTTCTGGTCGGTCCAGAGGCCGCAATTATGGCCTAAACATCCCGAATTATTACATGGAGAATATTTAGCGCGTCAAATGGACCCTGACTTTTGTGTGAAAAATGAAAAAATTTGTATTCTATGGCGTATATATTAACCCCTGAAGGACATATACCCGGAAAGTTTGACCTTTAAATTGATATCAATTATATTGTCGTATGCACTCGAATGTGGTAGATACACTTAAATATTTACAGTTGCTTATGTATTCATATATTATTTAGTAACCCATTACCACACTAGAGGGCCGATGTATAACGCTAATCGCTTTGAAATGTTTCATGAGGTTCCAGTTATGGTCAAGGACAACGCCTATAATTTTCGGTGATGATCAAAAAATAATTATGGGATGAAGTGGACCGAAAACTTATTTTTTTGTGTTTTTTTTTTTCGAGACGTTCTATAGGTCACAATTGAAAGCCGAACATGAAAACACAACCCACAATGAAGGGAATCTAGACAAGTAATTAAAAGGACTGTACTGAATATTTGTAATGTTTGTTGAGCTCTAGTCGGTCAAGAGGGTGCAAATATCGCGAAATATTTTCCATGCACATAATGTAGTAACACAGAATATTAGATTTTCGTGGAAGTTGTGTAGAGTATCATATGGTCGGCCCATCCGACTATACTGCTCCGCTCACTGGTTTTAAATAAGTACTACACCAAAATGTTAGAATTTTTTCTTAAATAATAATATGTCAATGCTTTATGATAAAACATTATTATACTCAACATTAATATCAAAAATGTTAACTTTTTGAATGTTATATTTTACCATAATGCATTATTGCGACTCTATTTATTATTGTCGGAATAATTAGTTTGTGTACATGCTTCCTTTTTCCAAAATAGCCAAACGCAAAATAAACAAGTTCGAAATAAATGGATTACATGCTAATGTTTGACTAATGTAAGCAGCTAATTTCAAAATGCAAAACAGCATTTGTTTTTGTTCATTTGAATAACAAATATGTACGATATTACACTTATAACAACTAATATTGTATATAAGCATAATTCAAACCATGTTTGTAGTAATAACATTTGTTTTTTATTGGACCAAAATAAAATAAAATGGAAAGTAGTAAAGTCGGACGGGGCCAACTATATGAGTAGCATTAACTGAACGAACTTAACTATATGATCTTTATCTATATGGGCACTTCCCAAAAAAGGTAAACCAAGGTCGAAGAAATTGTTAAAAACGTGAAGTAAAGGCAAAAAAAAAAAACAAGTGAAAAAGCGTTAAGTTCGGCCTGGCCGAACTTTGGATACCCTTCACCATAGAAATACTGATAGGTACTAGGAATGAAAATATAGGAAACATACCAAAAAGTGGACCTATACCGACATTTCTAAAAACGGATTATGTAAACCATAATACAAATTTTAGAAATTTTTATGGATAATTTACCCTTAGCCTTATAGCTAACGAGGTTGGGGACTTTAGGGTGAGGCTGGACACTTTAACACGGTGGAAATGTGCCTCATCGAAATATTGGTTCTAGACCCCATGTTTCTTTGGACAAAATAAGTTTCAGAATGTTTAGATTTCATCCAAACTTTGCCCATCTTATTAGTTCTTCCAAACTTAGTTCAAATTCGAAGATGGGGAATATCGGTCCACTCCTTCTGGAACCTCCACACAGGGCTAGGTTTAAATGCAGCTATAGTTCATTATCGAACCTTTTTTGGAGACATTTAGTACCCCATAAGAACCCAATGTAGCAAAATTCAGAGAATTCGGTGGAAAAACGCTCTCAAGAACCCTAAATACCGCAAATTGGGGGATACCCTTATATGGGAGCTATGCCTAAACGTGGACCGATAAAGCCCATCTTCGAGTTTGACCTGGAGCTTGGCTTGGAGATCTATCGCAATTCGTTTAGACATTAGAGTGATTTCAACAAAGGCGGACAGATGGACGGACATGGCTATATCGTCATAGAATTTTACGCTGATCACGAATATATATATATACTTTATAGGGTCGGAAATGATTATTTCGATGAGTTACAAGCGGAAAAACAAAATTAATATACCCGCCATTCTATGGTGGGTATATTAATTTTGTTTTTCCGCCTTTAAGAACCCCAAAATACCGAAAATTGGGGGTACCCTTATATGGGGGCTACCCGATAAAATGGGCCTATGTTCATAATTTTTTGTGGAGATACTTGGAACCTATTAAGAACTCAAAATACTAAATTACAGAAAATTCGGTGGAAAAATACGATCAAAACCCCAAAATACTGAAAATTAAGAGCTACCGTTATATGGGGGCTACCAGAAAAAGTGGACCTATATTTATAATTTTTTGTGGAGATATTTAGTGCCCAATAAGAAGCCAATGTAGGAAAATACCGAAAATTGGAGGGTGCCCTAATATGGGAGCTATATCTAAACATCGACCGATGAAGCCCATCTTCGAACTTGACCTGCCTGCAGACAAAAGACGACCCTATGCAAAATTTTGGCGACCTAAATCAATTCGTTTAGACGAGTGATTAGAATATACAGACGGATAGACAGAAAGACGGACATAGCTATATCGTCATAGAATTTTACGCTGATCAAGAATATATAGTTACAAACGGAAAAACAAAAAAAAAAAACAATAGAAAACCAGTAAGGAAAGTAGTAAAGTCGGACGGGGCCGACTACATGATACCCTTCACCACTATGGGTATATTAAACATGACTATTACCATGAAATTTGATGAAATAAATTATGTGATATTTATCTAAATGTGAATCTACCTAGATGTATCCATAAACATGTCATTCGTTTGTTACAATGGGGCAAAGGTATGTAAATCGACTTCAAACAAATATAAATAAGTCATCCGTTGGGCTATGTCTGTACTTCTAGAAAACGCAACTACGTAATTCTATGTTCAATTTTGTACGTTGTGAAAAATTTGATGTCAATCTGACTAACATGAGGAGTTTGATGCCGAATTATCTGAAATCGGGCGAAAATATATATGGAAGCTCTATCCAAACATAAAGCGATTTCAAACAGACTTGTCACACGTTAGGTTATACTAATTTCAGAGCGTTTTGTTCCTATCAGTGGTTCCTTGGTGCGTCAATTACTTATAATCAATCTATAATAAATAGGAGCTATATCTAAATCTGGACCGATTTTCACGAAACAAGGCAGACATCACTCTAGGCTCAATTCAGTACGTTATGCCAAATTTCGTGCAAATCGAAGGATATATTGGGACTTTGGTGCACCATATACAAAAAATCGGACGAAAGTATATATGGGAGCTATATCTAAATCAGGACCGATATTCACGAAACTTGGCAAAGTGCCCCAAAGTCCCTATATATCTTTCGATTTGCACGAAATTTGGCATAACGTATTGAATTAAGCCTAGAGTGATGTCTGCCAAATTTCGTGCTAATCGAAGGATATAAAGGGACTTAGGTGCACCATTTACATGAAATTGGACGAAACTATATATGGGAGCTATATCTAAATCAGGACCGATTTTCTCGAAACTTGGCAGACGTCACTCTAGGCTCAATTCAGTACTTTATGCCAAATTTCGTGCAAATCGAAGGATATATAGGAAAATTGGTGCACCATTTACATGAAATCGGACGAAACTACATATGGGAGTTATATCTAAATCTTGACCGATTTCCACGAAACTTGGCAGACGTCATTCTAGGCTCAATTTATTACGTCATGCCAAATTTCATGCAAATCGAAAGATATATAGGTACTTTGGGGCACCATTTACATGAAATCGGACGAAACTGTATATGGGAGCTATATCTAAATCTGGACCGATTTTCTCGAAACTTGGCAGACATCACTCTAGGCTTAATTCAATACTTTATGCCAAATTTCGTGCAAATCGAAAGATATATAGGGACTTTGGGGCACCATTTGTATGAAATCGGACTAAACTCTATATGGGAGCTATATCTAAATCGGGACCGATTTTCACGAAACTTGGTAGACATCATTCTAGACCTATATGATTAGGCTGCACCAAATTTCTTGCAAATCGAAAGATATATGGGGACCGTTTACATTAAATCGGTTAAATATATATGGGAGCTATATCTAAATCTGAACCGATTTTCCCAATTTTAATAGGATTCGTCCTTGGGCCGAATAAGTGACCTATGCCAAATTTCATCCAATTCGAATCATAAATGCGACCTGTACTTTGTTTACAATTTAACATGGGCAGACAGACAGACGGACGGACGGACATGCATAAATCGACTTAGAAAGTAATTCTATGCATATACTCAAAAGGAACCATGTGTCTATCTCGTTTCCTTTTGCCTGTTACAAACATATGCACAAAGACATAATACCCTGTACCACAGTGTGGTGAAGGGTATAAAGACCACATTTGTCGTTTGTAGACTGGCGACTGTCCGTCTTTGATGTTTAATTGTAAACAAAGTACATGTGGGAATTGTGATCCGATGGATGAAATTTGGCACAAGTCGCTTATTTGGTCCAAGGACGAAAATCTGATCAGATTTAGATATACCACCAAAGTTCCTATATATATTTCGGTTTGCATACAATTTTGCATAGTGTACTCAATTGAGGGTTGGATGGCGTGTGTTAAGTTTCGAGAAAATCGGTTGAGATTTAGATATAGCTCCCATATATATATATTCGTCCAATTTTATGTTAATGAAGGACCAAAGACCCTTTATATCTTCCGATTGGCACAAATTTCTGCATAGCGTACTGAATTAATTTTGTTTGCTAAGTTTCGTGAAAATCGGTTCAGATGTAGATATAGCTCCCATATATATTTTCGTCCGATTTATTGTAATTTGTGCACTAAAGACCCAAAGTTTGGTCGACTGACACACAATTTTGTACAATATACTGATGTTACTATAACTTTTCGTGTGTCAAATTTTCTTGAAATTGGTTTAGATTTACATATAGCTCCGATTTTAAGTAAATGGTGCACTAAAGACTCATAGCTAGGCTGATTGACACAACGTACTGAAATCAATAAAAATTAATCCCTGGCGAGTTTCTTTTAAATTATAGATAAAGATCGCAGATTTAGTTCCTTCAATTTAATATCAATGTTTCTTCGAAAAGGCGACGTCCGATAGGATACATATGTTGAATATGCCCAATGTGATGAAGGGTATCATATAGTCGGCCCAGTCCGTCTTTACTACTTTCCTTCCTGGTTTTGCCTGTTACAAACATATGTACTAAGACATAATACCCTGTACCACAGTGTGATGAAGGGTATAACAAAATATACGTCATAAGCAGATGATAACATTTCTGAAAGCCTGAAGCGTTGTGTTCTACCAAAAATATAAATACTAATTTATATTTTTGGACTTTTAATATATTAATATAGTTTCTGTTAAAGAAGTTTCGTCGTTATAGTAAAGGCTGAGAGCATTCTTCGCTTCAGGTGTCACCTATATAAGTCATAAAATTTATATGTGGTAGCCAGAGAGCGTATGATTTAGGATTTGTATGGCGATATCATTTGAATAACAACAATTCTACCTAAGGAATTTCGAATGCAGTTGAAAACAAGAATAATAACAAAATACCGTGCAATATTAATTGATCATATATATACTATGACTAACAGTTTGTAATACATTTTCACGAAATACTGCGATGAAAGCGTGTGTACAAGTCTATAGTATGAGTCACCAGTAAAGTTGTTGAATTTGCTATATTTAAGAAATGTACATGTACTTGAGCTTACTGCGTATGACCAATAATAAGACCATACGAGGATTTGTTCCAACAGTTTTTCATGGTCACTGAATATAGCTCTCAGGACTAGTTATTCAAACACCCAAAACCTCAACAAATTGAGGTATTGTTATTCCAAAACTAGAACAAATATTGAATTCAATCTAAAATTCTTCGTTATCCGACACTTGGGACAAAATTGTGGTATGGTGATTACATGGTGATTACAGCCAATTCCGCTGAAAAAAACTGCTCACCATTTCCAAAGCACTGAATATTGGTAATACCCCAAAACATAGACGGATATCTTTTTAATCGCAAATATCCTAGAAATAGTAACGCAAAAATATAAAGCTCTATTTTAAATTCTACGGGTGAATTTAAAGATGCTTCCAAATATATATTTACTGATTCAATACCGTTAACAAAACCTTAAAAATAGCGTGAGTTACCTCAAATTGATGAATATAATAATTTCGAGTATAGTAATGCAATAAATGTCACAGAATATACTTTTCGTCCCACGTTTGCACTTTTGTATTTGTCTTCAGTTTTTTTTTTTAATCTAAACAAAAACATAACAAATATTCAAAACTTTTCTACAAATTGAAAAAAGCACACAGTATGCAAATAAATTCTATTGTGGTTTACATTTGCATTTTTATTGAAACGACAAAAAAAGCAAAACCCGAATATAGAATGTGAGAAAAACTCTATATGGGAATCCAAAAATAGAAAATATAAATATACTAAAAAAATAACTTTTTTTGTGAAATGATTTACAGACTTGTGATGAAAAGAGTAAAAAACAATGGTGTTTTTCCAATTGACGATATACAAACAGAGAAAATTTATTGCAAAGGGAAATCGTAGTGGAAAATCGTAGTTTGGTATTCCAGACCATGAATATATTGATTTATGTACTTAAAGTTTAAATTAGTGCTTAGTGCAAAATTAGAAAACCGACCAAATATCTGGGTGGGCACGGACTGAATACAACATCGTTAAAATACAGCGACTATCAACAAATAATGAAAAATCAAAATTTTCTAACTTGCAAGCTTAACTTCATTGAATTTTCGTAAATGCACGCTATTCGGTAAAATTTAATCTCAATAAGACACCCGTTCGAAATATATATGGAAGCTCTGTCCGGATTGCACCAATTTCTAACAAAATAAAAAAAACTATAACTAAATCTGAACCGATTTTCACGAAACTTAACACTAGATTTTCGAAGGCCGTCATTTTGACCGTTTTTCAATTTCAAGTACGTGAGCCCTCCCACCGCAAACAAATAATAACAACTTTTTATATGATTGTAAATTATGTGGAAAATATTAAAAAATAAGTTTAAACAAATTTCTTTACATAATAAAAACACTTTTAGAACGAGGTCATTTTGAACGCTTTTCTGCAATATAGGTATATACAAAATTCCAGTCTTTCTAGTGTTAACACATATTATATTAGACTTAATTCAGTAAGCTATGAAAAATTTCGTGGGACTTTGGTGCACCATTTACATTACCGGGCGAAAATATATATGGAAGCTATATCTAAATCTGAACCGATTTTCAGGAAACTTAACACTCATCATTCTAGACCTATTTCATTACGCTATGCCAAATTTCGTGCAAATCGATATATAGAGACTGTGGTCATTTACGCCATTTAAATTAAATCGGACCAAAATATATATATGGGCCAAACAAACTTGCCAAATTTTAATCAATTCGGATCATAAATACGACCAGTACTTTGTTTACAATTTAACATGGACAGACAGACGGACGGACATGCATAAATCAGCTCAGAAAGTGATTTTATGCATACTCTCAAAAGGAATCATGTGTCATTTGTCTGTTACAAACATATGCACAAAGACATAATACCCTGTATCACAGTGTGGTGAAAGGTATAGAAATACGTAGGCCTTTAGGTATTTATTTTCAAGGCACGTGGCATCTTCTAATATTTACTTATTTATAGACATAAATACATAGAAAAAAATTATTGCATTTCTTGTGAATTGCCGTTGTTGACTATTATTTTGATATTTACATCACGGAATGTACATATGACGTATTAGCATAATTATACCCTTCACCACACTGTGGTACAGGGTATTATGTCTTTGTGCATATGTTTGTAACAGGCAAAAGGAAACGAGATAGACACATGGTTCATTTTGAGAATATGCATAGAATCACTTTCTAAGTCGATTTATAGATGTCCGTCTGTCTGTCTGTCCATGTTAAATTGTAAACAAAGTACAGGTCGCATTTATGATCCGAATTGGATGAAATTTGGCATATGTCACTTATTCGGCCCAAGGACGAACCCTATTGAAATTGGGAAAAATCGGTTCAGATTTAGATATAGCTCACATATATATATATATATATATTTAACCGATTCAATGTCAACGGTCCCTATATATCTTTCTATTTGCACGAAATTTGGTACAGCCTAATCATTTAGGTCTTGAATGATGTCTGCCAAGTTTCGTGAAAATAGGTCCAGATTTAGATATAGCTCCCATATATAATTTCGTCCGATTTCATGTAAATGGTGCACCAAAGTCCCTATATATCTTTCGATTTGCACCATATTTGGCACAACGTACTGAATTGAGCCTAGAAATATGTCTGCCA
>NW_026885872.1:0-69915 GCF_032173495.1 Musca vetustissima
TAATAAATCCACGCCTCAGTTGGCCCTTGAAAAATATTCTTTAATAAATCCACGCCTCAGTTGGCCCTTGAAAAATATTCTTTAATAAATCCACGCCTCAGTTGGCCCTTGAAAAATATTCTTTAATAAATCCACGCCTCAGTTGGCCCTTGAAAAATATTCTTTAATAAATCCACGCCTCAGTTGGCCCTTGAAAAATATTCTTTAATAAATCCACGCCTCAGTTGGCCCTTGAAAAATATTCTTTAATAAATCCACGCCTCAGTTGGCCCTTGAAAAATATTTTTAATAAATCCACGCCTCAGTTGGCCCTTGAAAAATATTCTTTAATAAATCCACGCCTCAGTTGGCCCTTGAAAAATATTCTTTAATAAATCCACGCCTCAGTTGGCCCTTGAAAAATATTCTTTAATAAATCCACGCCTCAGTTGGCCCTTGAAAAATATTCTTTAATAAATCCACGCCTCAGTTGGCCCTTGAAAAATATTCTTTAATAAATCCTTTAATAAATCCATGCCTCAGTTGGCCCTTGAAAAATATTCTTTAATAAATCCACGCCTCAGTTGGCCCTTGAAAAATATTCTTTAATAAATCCGCGCCTCAGTTGGCCCTTGAAAAATTTTCTTTAATAAATCCACGCCTCAGTTGGCCCTTTAAAAATATTCTTTAATAAATCCACTCCTCAGTTGGCCCTTTAAAAATATTCTTTAATAAATCCACGCCTCAGTTGGCCATTGAAAAATATTCTTTAATAAATCCACGGAAAAATATTCTTTAATAAATCCACGCCTCAGTTGGCCCTTGAAAAAATATTCTTTAATAAATCCACGCCTCAGTTGGTTCTTGAAAAATATTCTTTAATAAATCCACGCCTCAGTTGGTCTTGAAAAATATTCTTTAATAAATCCACGCCTCAGTTGGCCCTTGAAAAATATTCTTTAATAAATCCACGCCTCAGTTGTCCCTTGAAAAATATTCTTTAATAAATCCACGCCTCAGTTGGCCCTTTAATAAATCCACGCCTCAGTTGGCCCTTGAAAAATATTCTTTAATAAATCCACGCCTCAGTTGGCCCTTGAAAAATATTCTTTAATAAATCCACGCCTCAGTTGGCCCTTGAAAAAATATTCCTTAATAAATCCACGCCTCTTGGAGGTCTTGAAAAAATATTCTTTAATAAATCCACGCCTCTTGGAGGCCTTGAAAAAATATTCTTTAATAAATCCACGCCTCTTGGAGGCCTTGAAAAAATATTCTTTAATAAATCCACGCCTCTTGGAGGCCTTGAAAAAATATTCTTTAATAAATCCACGCCTCTTGGAGGTGTTGAAAAAATTTACTTTAATAAATCTTGGAAAAATATTCTCCTCTGATAAGAGGTGTGTATATATATATATATATTTGAGTGTGTTAGTATATTTATTTGTAACTAACTAGACGATAGTTGACCTCTGACTTTTGCATGTTTGACAATTTAACCTTACAGGTCACAATCATATTTAATATTAAATAAAGGGTTGTGTATTAATTCACACAAACCATGAAAATTAATTGAACTAGTTTCAATGACATTTATATACCAGCATGATGAATGTAGTTAGTAATAAAAAAAAAATAAGAAAACGCAATTTTCAAAACTATTTTATTACTAATACAATCAAAACTCATTTTCACAAAATTTTCACAACCATTAAAATAGAACAAATTCCCTCCCTTGAACTCTTGCCAAGGGTTTTTGCCATGAACGATTTAAGATTGATTTGACTTTCAAGTCGTTATCCTTTTTTGTTCTTCGCTAACTCTATCGTGTCCTTTTTATTTAACTTTGTGTAAATTTAGTTTGGCTTGGCAAAGAAACACAAAAAAGCAAAGAAAAAACTTTGCCACAAAGTTTTCTTGTCTTTCGCACCATGTCGATAATCACCAACGTCGTTGTCGTAGTCGTCATCGTCTTTGTCGAAGAGTTGTTGGGTTTTGTGTTGAACTTGAGGTCATTTTGGCTTTGCCGGCAAATGTTGTTTTTTTATTTTTGTTCTATTGAATTATAAATACAAAACCAAAAACACACGAAAGACGAAAAAACGCACACACAGTTGATAAAAAGTTTAGAATTGTACACACACATACATACAAAGAGGAATAGAGAGATAGAAAACTTTCCCTTTGAAATGGAAATTTATACCAATAGACATTCATCGGAACATGTCTATTATGCACATACATAGATGTGTCTACATATAAACAAGTTTCCTTTGAAGTTCTTTGTTGGAGGTCTTTAAGGGTTTTTGAGGTTAAATGGTGTTCGAATGAAAATATGAGAATTTTCTTTTTTAAAATAAATCAAAACGTTGGTCAATAGTTCAATGATTTATTAATCGATCAATAGATTAAAAAGGAAAAAATATTGCAATATGTTAAACCGGCAAGGAAAGTAGTAAAGTCGGGCTGGGCCGACTATATGATACCCTTCACCCCTTTGGGTATATTCTACATATATATCCTAACAGACGTCGCGTCTTTGTTACATATCTATATCTGAACCGATTTCAGGGAAACATTCAAGACTTAATTCAGTACGCTATGCCAAAATTCGTGCAAATGAAAAGATTTCCAGGGACTTTAGTGCACCATTCACCTTAAATCGGGCGTACACCATTTACCTTTACCTTAAATCGGACGAAGATATATAAGGGAGCTATATATATCTGAACCGATTTTCATGAAACTTAGCACACATCATTCTAGACTTATTTCAGTGCGCTATGCCAAATTCCGTGCAAATCGAAAGATACAGAGGGACTTTGGTACACCATTTACCTTAAATCGGACGAAGATATATAAGGTAGCTATATCGAAATCTGGACCTATTTTTCTGAAACTTACCACACATCATTCTAGACTTCATTCCGTACGCTATGCCAAATATCGTACAAATCCAAGGATACACAGGGACTTTGGTGCATCACCTACATAAAATCGGACGAATATATATATATGAGAGCTATATCTAAATTTGAACCATCATCATTCTAGACTCAATTCATTACACTATTCCAAATTTTGTGTAAATCCAAGGATGCACAGGGACTTTGGTGCACTATCTACATGAAATCGGACGAAATATATATGAGAGCTATATCTAAATCTGAACCGATTTTTACGAAAATTAACACTCATCACTGTGGACTTCATTCCGTACGCTATGCCAAATTTCGTGCAAATCGACGGATATATAGGGACTTTGGTGCACCATTCACATAAAATCGGACGAAAATATATATAGTAACTATATCTAAATCTGTACCGATTTTCACGAAAATTATCACACATTATTGTACGCTTAATTCAGAACGTTGTTCCAAATTTCGTGCTAATCGAAAGATATTTAGGGACTTTGGTGCACCATTTACCTTAAATCGGACGAAAATATATATGTGAGCTATATCTAAATCTGAGCCGATTTTCACGAAACTTAGACTCAAGTCAGGTCGCTATACCAAATTTCGTGCATCTTGGAATATATAAAGGGACTTTGGTGCACTATTTACCTAAAATCCGACGAAAATATATATGTGAGCTATATCTAAATCTGAACCGATTTTCACGAAACTTAGCACACATTATTCTATAGTCAAGTCAGTACGCTATGCTAAATTTCGTGCAAATCGAAGAATATATAGGGTCTTTGGTGCACTATTTACCTAAAACCGGACGAAAATATATATGTGAGCTATATCTAAATCTGAACCGATTTTCACGAAACTGGATGAAATGGACGGACGGGCAAGCATAAATCGCTATGCTAAATTTGTGCAAATCGAAGATTATATAGGGTCTTTGGTGTACTATTTACCTAAAATCGGACGAAAATATATATGTGAGCTATATCTAAATCTGAACCGATTTTCACGAAACTGGATGAAATGCTACATGTACTTTATTTACAATTTAATACGGACAAGCGGACGGACGGACGGATGGGCATGCATAAATCGACTTAGAAAGTGATTCTATGCATATTCTCAAAAGGTACCATGTGTCAAGCCTTTAATAGAACTCTAAAAGATATGTTTATTTATTTATTTTTATTTTTGTATTTTGAGTCAATAGTTTTTTAATTACATTCATATCAACATCTTCAGTAGTCCATGTAAAATATGTATGTATACATTATTTAAATTCGAAATCAGATGTCAATAATATTATTCTCTATAAATATGCTACCAATAATAAGTATTGAACATACTATCCCCTCGGAGTAACGATTACCCTACTTATTTTACACACACACACATACAGACACATTTAGCCATGTACATCAATGCAAATATTTAGGTATTTAAATTTTTAATTTATTTTCAATCTGCAATTTACAATTCAATTGAAAATGTTATTTTGAGTGCGCATACATATGTATATGTATGTGTGTGTGCGTACGTTTGTATGCAAATTGTCAGCATGCCGCCTCTATCGGTCAGTATAAATATTTGTGTGTACATTTTGTCATCTAGAACAATCATATTACTTATTATAATCCTCCAGTCTAAATATTTGCCATATTTGCATTTTTCCAAAAATTTCCATTTCAGAGAGGGGGGGTTCGATTCGAATCGATTTGATTATTTTGTTCATTTGTCCCAACGGGTCATCTGTTAACTTTTAATGACAATGGATTATGGCCAGCTTATCATTATTTTTATATCGATTAAACATTCAAATGTGTCCCATACACACACATTCGTATACATATATATGTGTATGTATATATCTACGATTACTTTAATGTTTTTAAATTAGTTTTAATTATGAAATTATTTTTATGTGTACACACAGACATACATATATCGATATGCATTAGCATACAAAAATATCAATTAAATATACACATGTTCCAGTGGAAATTGCCAAATGTTATTTTACATATATACACACATATGTAGGTACATATTACTAGTAATAAATATGTAGGTACATTTTATTGGTAATTTGTAGTTGTACTTGAAATGGGAATGAAAATGTATTCGTAATGGATACACATTTTATTTGGAGGGCTTCAATGTATATCGGTGGCAATTAAATTTTGAATGATATTCAAATATTGCCAGATTATTATGAACGTATATTAGATATTTTTTCGATTTTTTTGGATTTTTATAATTTATTATATCTAACATTGAATGCAAAGGATTTTGTTAAAAAATACTTTTGCGGGTCTTGTAAGGAGTGGATTTTATTAAAGAATATTTTTTTGGGGCCTTCAAAATTGTGGAATTTTTAAAGTATTTCGAAAATGTACTAAGTCGAATATTTTTTTTAAAGAATTTTTGCGGGGGTCTTCTAAGGCGTTGATTTTATTAACGAATATTTTTGGGGGCGTTCATGGCGTGAATATTATTAAAGAATATTTTTCGATGACCTACTAAGGCGTGAATTCTATAAAAGAATATTTTTCGATGACCTACTTAGGCGTGGATTCTATCAAATAATATTTTTCGATGACCTTCTAAGGCGTGGATTCTATAAAAGAATGTTTTTCGAGTACCAAATAAGGCGTGGATTCTATAAAAGAATGTTTTTCGAGTACCAAATAAGGCGTGTATTCTATTAAGGGGACCCCCCCATTTCGGGGTCAAACATTTTTTTGAATTAATTCGAATCTACACTAATTCAAGAATGTCCCTACAAAATGTCAAGAGAAAATCTCAAGAACTTGAGATATAACCGATTTATTGTGTCAGCATCAAGTGACGGCTAAAGGGCTTCTTAAACTTTAAACGCGTTTTCTCTTTTGGGAATGGCGGGCACGATAACTCAAAAACTAATGACTCTATCGATTCCAAATTTTTACACGTTTCTCTGTGAGTGTATGGCTATCGTATGAACTAGGATAAAGCCAACCGATTTTTATTTTTTAACTTGGTTTTTGGTAAAAAAATCGGCCATTTTTCAAAAATAAGGACTTTTTTCATTACAAAAAACAACAACAAAACAAAAACAAATTGAGCGGAGCAGTATAGTCGGACGGGGCCGACCCTACACAACTACGACGGAACTCAGATTGCCTGCGGATGTTTATTCCGAGCCTGGGCAATATTTCGTGATATTTGCATCCTCTTGCCCGATTAGAGGTAAACAACACCTCTTCCTCACACTGACATATTTTCCGAATATTACGAGTATTCAGTACACCTATTGTCCAGATTCCCTTCAGTGTTGTGATTTTCGGCTTTCATTTGTGGTCTATAGATTGACTCGAAAATAACACAAAAAATTAAGTTTCATTCATTTTAACATTATTATATGATCATCACCGAAAATTATAGGCGTTGTCCTTGCCCATAACTGGAACCTCATGGAACGTTTCAAAGCGATCAGCGCAATAGTTCCGATCTCTAGAGTGGTAATGGGTTACTAAATAATATACGAATACGGAGATACCTGTAAAAAATTAGGTGTAACTCCCACATCCGAGCACATACAACAATATAATTGGTATTAATTTAAAGGCCAACCACTCCTCTTGGATATAATATCAACTTCTCGGGTATATGTCCTTCAGGGGTAAATATATATGCTATAGAATACACATTTTGTCATTTTTCACACAAAATATTGACCGATCTTTATGAAAACAGGCATGCTTATTCTTTGGCCTGATCCCGTTCTCCATGGAAAATTTCACGATATTCGGGCCATTATTGCGGACTCTCGAGCGACCAGATAAACCTACAAAAATTTAGTATTTGGTCCATTCATCCCCTAAATATTAACCGATATTTCCAAAAACAATAGGGGTCTTCATTGGCCAGAACCCATCCTACATGCAAAATTTCATGAAGATTGGTCCATAACTGTGGCCTGTATGGTGTTTACAAAGTATAATAAACAGACGGACGAACGGACGGACACACATGTCTAGATCGACTCAGCTAGTCGAGATATGGCGATCGGTATACTTAAAGGTGGGTCTAGGGCCAATATTTCGCGGCGTTACAAACTTTTGGGGCTGCACAAAGCTATAATACCCTGACAACATAGTTGTGTAGGTATAATTACGGTTAATTCGTCCTTTATTTATTAATTTTTTTGTTAAAATCCGCACCTTAAAAAATATACTTCAATAAAATCCATGCCATTTTAGTCCTTGAAAATTATTCTGTAATACATTTTTATAGCACAATGGAAGATTTCTAAAATTAATAGAATGTCATAACAATAAAAATTGTATTGGTGCTCTTTATAAGTTTTACTTTTTATAAGTTTTCATTTTTATGTATTGCCCCCAAAAAGTACTTTTGATTTGTTGTAAAAATTGTATGTTTTAGCTTGTTGGGAAATGCGACAAAGTTAATAAAATTATGCACATCGCATTACTGCTACTACCACTACAAACATAAACTTTAATGTTATTATGGTGTTAGTTTATATTCATATTTTTTATGGTCCCTATTTTATGGATTGCATAAATGCAACAAAACGATATTATTTTACGCATCGTTAACCAAATGAACGTTGCATGCATCAGCAGTTAATGCAACTCAAGCGGAAATGATGAGTTTTAGGAAAAATAGAAAAAAACAGAAAATAATAGAAACAAATTTATAAATAAATTATACATATCTAGAAGAAATGTCCTAAAGTATGGCTGGGAATTTAAATATTTCATATAGTTTTATATTTAAATTTTGTCACCTAAGTGAATAACACCCATTTTGTTTAAACTCTTTTAGTTGCCACCATCAAATACAATACTAACCAACAAAAACGTGGTTTCTCTGGTATCCACAACACATTTGCATATGTCACCATGTGTCTGTGTGTATTTGTATGTAGAGTTAGTTTTGAAAATACGTGTATTAACACCAAAATGTACAAACACACAAAGCTATTTGGTAAATGACACTCTTTTGTTATGCCGCATAAAATGTACATAAAAGCAGAGAGAGAGAGAACGACATACACACACTTCCAAATGCAGTTTGCATCGATAACATTATAAGCGCTAAAACTCACACACACACACACACACACTTTCGCATATATTCACCCCAAAACATAATGGCTATGGACGATGGAAAACATTTCCCCTGTGGTGTACAATTAAAAGGATACATTCCCCGAGTTGGAACACAATGGGAATGTTACTCCCTACGGCAGAGTAGAATGAATGGTGACAGGAAATGAATGACATGTCGAAAAACCGACACCACCACCGCCACCGCCCATCTCCCACAAGGACTTGTTGAATGGTATTATTTATGACAATTTATGTCTAGCAAAATATCCTTTCAAACAATTTTTACATAATAAAAGGCTGTTGCATATCATTGTTCGCTGGCCTTGCACTAGAAGGTCATTGTAATATAATCTATGCTAGGTAAGGTGAATGGTAATGGGGGTAATTATTGTGCAAGGATATGAAGGACATGGTCTAAGTTATACAATAGAAAGTTATGGGGCATGCTAGAAGTGGGTCATCACTTTTAGTTATTATTAAGAATTTTATTCAACTTAAGGGAACCCCCCATTCTCGATTTTAATTTTTCAAGATTTTCAATGGGCTGGTAAATGAATACAAATGTTTGTTAAGGTTTGTAACTTTGCACATATATAATTGAAGATTTAAAAGAAAAGAAAAATAATTTACAAAAAAAGTTTGTTATTGTTTTGTTGTTGTTTCTTTTAATTAAAGAAAAGTCCTTATTTTTGATGGCGGGCATGATAACTCCTCACTGGAACATCGGAATCCGAAAATTCCAACGGTGTTAGAAAGAGTACATGTCTGGCTCTCGTATGAACTAGGATTATTGACTTCGCTCTAAAGTTAACAAAATGGTGGACCTTTGAAAAAATATTTTTGAAAAATCGGCGATTTTTTACCAAAAACCATGTTAAAAAATAAGGAAGATTTTCACCGATTGGCTTTATCATAGTTTATACGAAAGCTATACACTCCCAGAGAAACGTTGCAAAATTCGGAACCGATTGCATTATTAGTTATCGTGCCCGCCATTCGCAAAAAAATGTTTAGAGAAAAACACGTTTAAAGTTTGAGAAGCCCTTCAGCCGTCACTTGATGCTGACACAATAAATCGGCTATATCTTCAAGAGTTCTTGAGATTTTCACTTGAAATTTAGTAGAGACATTCTTTAATCAGTGTAGATTCGAATTATATCAAAAAACAAAATTTTGACCCCGAGAATGGGGGGGTCCCCTTAAATGAAAACAATTGAAACTTAAAAATCCTTGAAAAATCTATACTGATAAAAGAGTAAAGTGATTGACTCACGGACTGACTGATTTAACGATTCGTCAACGTCCTGACTAAACGGCTGAAGCTAGAATCTTGAAATTTTGGGTGAGGGTCACTCTTGGTCCAAATGTGACAGATAAGGCTGGATTTTTGGAAATTCGTACTAGAACGGTACGAAAAGTACTAATCTATACTAATAAAAGAGTAACGATTACTGATTTAACGTCCAGACTAAACAGCTGAAGCTAGAATCTTGAAATTTTAGGTGAGGGCCATTCTTGGTCCAAATGTGACAGATAAGACTGGGTTTTTGGAAATTCGTACTAGAACGGTACGAAAAGTACTAAATGTGATACCATTTGTATTTGGCGCTAGAACTCTGAAATTTGGTTTATTGGTCGTTGATGGAGTGTAGGATAGATGTACCAAAGGGTTTTTGGAAATTCGAACTATAATTATCCGAAAAGTACGAAAATGTACTAAATTTTGCACAATTTCGTAGAATGTGAATGGATAGAGCTAAAAACTGAAATTTAGAATGCTAATTAGTGTTGAGATGTAGGGTCTATCTAAGGAGATGGTCGAAAGCGTGTACTCATGTGTACGAAAAGTACTATATGGTACTATATTTGGTACATATTTCATTTGGAGATAGAAATCGAGCTGTAATCCTGGAATTTGAAATTAAAATTACGGTCGGAGTGTAGGATTGGGATATGAACGTAGTTTTGGAAATTTGTTACTTATGCGTACGAAAAGTACTAAATCGTACTATGATCGGTACAGTTTGGATTTGGGTGATCCTATAGAGCGGGAACAATGAAATTTGGAGTCAGGATCACTGTAGGGGTGTGGGATTGGGGTCAGGATTCAGTTTAAGAAAATAATTCTTATGGGTACTAAATGGTACTAAATTTGGTACAATTTCAATTTTAGGTGAAGCAATAGAGCTAGAATCATGAAATTTGAAGTCAGGACCACTGTTGAGGTGTAAGATTGAGATCTGTAGGAAGTTTTTGAAATTTGTACTAAGTGTACTAAATTTGGTACAATTTAAATTGTTAGTGAACCGATATAGTTGGAATCCTGAAATTTTAATTTAGGATCCCTGTGGAGGAGTAGGGTTGGGGTTTGGAAATTGGTACTACTATATACTATATTTAGTACGATTTGATTTTTGGGTGAACCGAAAGAGTTGGAATCCTGAAATTTTGATTTATGAGCACTGTGGAGGTATAGGATTGGGGTATGTAGGAATATTTGGAAATTGGTACTACTATGTACTACTATGGTACTACTTAGTACAGAGTTGGAATCCTAAAAATTGAATTTAGTATCAGTGTGGGGTATGTAGGAAGTTTTGCAAATTGGTAATAATGTGTACCAAATGTGGTACAATTTGAATTGTGGGTGAACCAATAGAGTTGAAATCCTGAAATTTTGATTTGTGATCACTGTGGAGTGTACTAAATTTAGTACAATTTCAATTGTGGGTGAACCGATAGAGTTGAAATCCTAAAACTTTAATTTAGGATCAGTGTGGGGTGTAGGATTGGTACAACTATGCACTAAATTTGGTACAATTTGAACTGTGGGTGAACCAATAGAGTTGGAATCCTAAAACTTATATTTAAGAGGTTTTGGAAATTCATACTACTGTGTACTAAATTTGAGTTGTGGGTGAACCGATAGAGTCTGAATCCTGAAATTTGAATTTGGAATCATACGAATATCGCTTCGGTAGAGTATCCTTTCTATTTCTATCCTTTTTTCCTTTTGAGAATATGCATAGAATAACTTTTTAAGTCAATTTATGCATGTCCGTCCGTCTGTCCGTGTTAAATTGTAAACAAAGTACAGGACGCATTTTTGATTCGAATTGGATGAAATTTGGTGCAGCTCATTTATTTGGCCAAGGAAAAATCGGTTCTGATTTAGATATAGCTCCCATATATATATATATATATTCGTCCGATTAAAGGTAAATGATTAAGTCTCGAATGATGTGTGCTAAGTTTCGTGGAAATCGGTTCAAATTTAGATATAGATCCCATATATATCTACGTCCGATTTAAGGTATATGGTGCACCCAAGACCCTATATATATTTCGATTTCCACGAAATTTGGCACAGCGTAGTGGAATGATGTGTGTAAAGATTCCTGAAAATCGGTTCGATATCTTTCGATTTGCACGAAATTTTGCACAGCGTACTGAATTAGGTATAGAATGATGTGTGTTAAGTTTCCTGAAAAACGGTTCAGATTTAGATATAGCTCCTATATATATTTTAGTCCGATTTAATGTAAATGATGCATCAAATTCCCTATATATTTTTCGATTTGCACGAAATTTGGCACAGCGTAATGGATTAGGTATGGAATGATGTGTGTTAAGTTTCCTGAGAATCGGTTCAGATTTAGATATAGCTCGGGTATATATTTTCGTCCGATTTAATGTAAATGGTGTACCAAAGTCCCTATATATCTTTCGATTTGCACGAAATTTGCCACAGCGTACTGAATTAGGTATAGAATGATGTGTGTTAAGATTCCTGAAAATCGGTTCAAATATAGATATAGCTCCCATATATATCCACGTCCGATTTAAGGTATATGGTGCTCCCAAGACCCTATATATATTTCGATTTGTACGAAATTTGGCACAGCGTACTGAATTGGGTCTGGAGTCATGTCTGCCAAGTTTCGTGGAAATCGGTTCGGATTTGGATATAGCTCACATATTATATACATATATTGTCGTCCGATTTTGTGTAAATGGTGTACCAAAGCCTCTATATTTCTTTCGATTTGCAGGAAATTTGTAGAGCGAACTGAATTCAGTCTAGAATTATTTGTGTTAAGTTTCGTGGAAATCGATTCAGATTTAGATATAGTTCAGTATATGTTTCCTCCAATTTATTATAAATGGTGTACCAAAGTCCCTATAAACCGCTCGATTTGCACGAAATTTGGCAAAAATGTACTTAGCATGGCACGTACGATAAAAGAAACTTCCATACTTCGAAAGCTTCTACTGAAAAATTCACTTTTCAGACTTAGCATACTATGGTTCGGAGGCGTCGATATGTTCAACATACATAAAGTGGTGAAGGGTATCATATAGTCGGCCCAGTCTGACTTTACTACTTTCGTTACTGGTTTAATCCTCGCCTTATTGTAGCCTTTAAAATTCCTCTAAAAAATATTTTTTTAGTTCGTCCTCCAAAAATATCCGTTTATAAAGTCCACGATTTAGTAATCCTTCGTATAAAATATGTGCAATAAAATCCACGCCTTCTTGATCCTTCTTAAAAAAATGGCACATTCAAAGTCCTTATCCTCTTGACCCAATTCTCAACGAAGTTCCTCATTGTCAGTCTTAAATAATACATTAAAATATTTTCAATAATATTTACATTGTGTACATATAACATTTGTAATTCATTTCCATTTCGTATTGACTAAATCTAGAATAGTGTGTGTTAATTTTCCTAAAAATGCAGATTTAGATATATTTGCCACATATATATTTACGTCTGATTTTAGGTAAATGGTGCACCAAACTCCTCCGATTGACACGATATGTTGCTCAACGTGTTCAATTGAGACTAGAATGATAGCCCTTTTTTGTAATTTGTGCAGATGCAGACATAGCTTCCATATATATTTTGAACGGGTGTCTGATTGATATTATCGAATAGTGTGTATTAAGTGTGATTTAAATCGATTTACCCAAATTTGTCCCATTTAAAATTAACTTAGGTGGCAGAAAAGCATGTATATGGATTTATGTTAGTCGGTTATTTTATTGATAAAGATCAAATGAAATCAATTGTTTTTAATGTAGAATATACCCAAAGTGGTGAAGGGTATCATGTAGCCGGCCCAGCCCGACTTTACTATTTTCCGTACTGGTTTTATATTCATTTATTGTCCTTTGTACATTTGCTTATTTACAATACGCATTAACATCTACATTTACCCTAGTCCTTTTAAATACAAAACCAATAAATGTTTAACGAACTAAAACTCCGACTGTGAAATGATGTTCAGCTCAGCTGGTGCTGGTTTGTGGAATGTTACCCCCAGACAAACAAGTTGCAGATACTTTTTGCTAGTTAATGGGTAAAACTAAAAATGCATTTGCATTTTTCGAAAGTTAAATAAAAACTCGTACACAGTGGTCTAAATTAATATAAAATATGAAAATTCAGGCACTGTATGCAATTCAGCGATCCTCATCCTATCTGTCATTCCAATTGCCTGATTTGTTTGAACGGAATTCCAATATCATTTAAGATTTTTTTCTGCACATTTCCTCATCCACTGTTCATTGCCCTCTCCCTTTAACCATCTCTAATCTTTTAATTCGACAACAATTGCACGTTTCATTCCGTTCGTTATCTTGTCTAGTAGTACAAGGACAACGACGTTAGGGCTTAAGGAGACAACGAACAGTTTTGTTTTCATGCATTACCACAGTTTGACATATTTTACGTCACCCCTTACCCCCCTGGTGTTACACTTTCAGCACCAAAGTTGACTGTAAGTAGTATTAACACCCGATGTAATTGCGATTGCTTATTGCTTCGACAATTGGCGATGCCACCATTACATTATGCTGATTGCAGATTGCGAGATATAAAAGAAGAAGGCGAACGACAGTCGAAGTTTTTTTTTTGAGGGTGTTGAAACTTACAGTCAATATTGTTCGAATCGAAGTGGAAAATGAATTACAAATGTTATATGTACACAAAGTAAATATTATTGAAAATATTTTAATGTACTATTTAAAAGTAACAATGAGGAACTTCGTTGAGAATTGGGTCAAGATGATAAGGACTTTGAAAGTGTAATTTTTTTAAAAGAAAGATTAAGAAGGCGTGGATTTTATTGCACACATTTTATACGAAGGACTACTAAACCGTGGACTTTATAAACGGAAATTTGTGGAGGACGCAGTAAGAAAATATATTTTTAAAGGCTACCATAAGGCGAGGATTAAACCAGTAAGGTAAGAAATAAAGTCGGACTGGGCCGACTATATGATACCCTTCACCACTTTATGTATGTGGAACATATGTATCCTAACAATTTCATGTCAATGAAGGGACATACATTTTTCTGCAACCTATGCTAAATTTAGTTTCAATCGGGCAGATTTAGAATCGTTTGCGTAAAATGGGACACATCAGACACCAGTTCGAAATATATGATACGTTGTGCAAAATTTCGTGTCAATCCGACAAACATTAGGAGTTGGTGCACCATATACCTAAAATCGGACGAAAATATATACGTGGGACCTATATCTACATCTGAACCGATATTCACGAAACTAAAAAAAAAACTCATTCTAAGTTTGTTCAGTTTCATAGAAATCGCAAGATACATACGATTTTTGGTGAAACATTTACATTAAATCGGACTAATATATATATATATATATATATATGTGAGTTATATCCAAAGCTGAACCGATTTTCGGGTTCATCATCATTCTGTACTTAATTTAGTACGTCATGCCAAATTTCGAGAAATCGAAAGATATATTGGGGCTTTGGTACACCATTTACATTAAATCGGACGAAAATATATATGGGAGCTATATCTAAATCTGAAACGATTTTCTCGGAACTTAACATACATCATTCTAGACTTAATATAGTACGTCATGCCAAATGTCGCGAAAATCGAAGAATATATATACGGACTTTGGAGCACTATTTACCTAAAATTGGACGAAAGTATATGTGGGAGCTGTATCTAAATCTGAACCAATTTTCACGAAACTTAGCATATGTAATTCTAGACTCAATTCATTGCGCTATACAAAATAACGTGCAAATCGAAAGATATATAGGGACTTTGGTGCACCATTTACCTAAAATCAGACGAAAATATATATGGGAGCTATATATAAATCTCACCCGATTTTCTCGAAACTTGGCACACGTCATTCTAGACTCAATTCAGTACTCTATGCCACATTTCGTGCAAATCGAAAGATATATAGGGACTTTGGTGCACCATTTACCCAAAATCGGACGAAAATATATATGGGAGCTATATCTAAATCTGAACCGATTTTCTCGAAACTTGGCGCGCATCATTCTAGACCTTATTCAGTAATGTACGACAAATTTCGTGCAAATAGAAAGATATATTGGGACTTTAGTGCACCATTTACCTAAAATCGGACGAAAATATATATGGGAGCTATGTCTAACTCAGAACCGATTTTCTCGAAACTTGGCACACATCATTTTTGACCCAATTCAGTAATGTATGCCAAATTTCGTGCAAATCGAAATATATATTGGGACTTTGGTGCACCATTTACCTAAAATCGGACGAAAATATATATGGGAGCTATATATAAATCTGACCCGATTTTCTCGAAATTTGGCACACGTCATTCTAGTACTATATCTGTCTAGTACTATCAGTACTATTCGCCAAATTTCGTGCAAATCGAAAAATATATAGGAACTGTGGTGCCCCATTTACCTAAAATCGGACGAAAATATTCAGTAATGTACGCCATATTTCGTGCAAATCGAAAGATATGTAGGAACTTTGGTGCCCCATTTACCTAAAATCGGACGATACTTTATATAGGAGCTATATCTAAATCTGAACCGATTTTCTCGAAACTTGGCACACATCATTCCGGACCTAATTCAATACGCTATGCCAAATTTCGTGCAAATCGAAAGATATATAGGGACTTTGGTGCCTATATCGGACGAAAATATATAAGGAAGCTATATCTAAATCTGAACCGATCTTCACCAATTTCAATAGGGTTCGTCCTTGGGCCAAATAAGTGACCTGTACCAAATTGCATCCAAATCGGTTTATAAATGCGACCTGTACTTTGTTTACAATTTAACATCTACAGACGGAATGACGGACGGACATGCATAAATCAACTCAGAAAGTGATTCTAAGCATATTATCAAAAATAACTATGTGTCTATCTCGTTTCCTTTTACCTGTTACAAACATATGCACAAAGACATAATACCCTGTACCACAGTGTGGTAAAGGGTATAAAAATATTTTTCGAGGCTACCATAAAGCGTGGAATTTTAAAAAAATTATTTTTCCAAGGCTTATAGTAGCCTTGAGGCTACCTTAAGGCGTGGATTTAAAAAAAAAATATTTTTTAAAGGCTTATAGTAGCCTTGAGGCTAACTTAAGGCGTGGATTTTTAAAAAAATATCTTTTCAATGCATATAGTAGCCTCGAGGCTACCTTAAGGCGTGGATTTTAAAAAATATATTTTTTCAAGGATTATAGTAGCCTTTTCGAGGCTACCTTAAGGCGTGGATTTAAAAAAATATATATTTTTTCAAGGCTTATAGTAGCCTTGAGGCTACCCTAAGTCCTGGATTTTTAAAAAAAAATATTTTTTCAAGGCTTATAGTAGCCTTGAGGCTACCTTAAGTCGTGGATTTTTAAAAAATATTTTTTTAAGGCTTATAGTAGCATTGAGGCTACCTTAAGACAAGGATTTTTAAAAAAATATTTTTTCAAGGCTTATAGTAGCATTGAGGCTACCTTAAGACGTGGATTTTAAAAAAATATTTTTTCAAGCCTTATAGTAGCCTTGAGGCTACCTTAAAATATTTTTTTGAAACTTTAGGCTACCATATGGCGAGGATTTTCATGTCCTATTAAGGCGTTTACAGAGGCCTATTAAGGCGTACATTTTTTACATAATATCTTTACATCTTTAATATCTTTAAAGAATATTTTTTTTTCAAATCCCTGTTTAGGCGTAGATTTTATAAAGAATATTTTTTCAAAGTCTTAAGTCGTAGAATTTTTAAAGAATGGTTTTCCCAAAGAGCTATTAAGTCGTAGATTTTTTAAAGAAAGGGTTTCCCAATGTCCTATTAAGTCTTAGATTTTTTAAAGAATAGTTTTCCGAAAGACCATTTAAGGCGTAGATTTTTTAAGAATAGTTTTCCCAAAGGTCTATTAAGACTTGGATATAAAAGAATAGCTTTCCCAAAGGCCCATTATGTCGTAGATTTTTTTAAGAATATTTTGTACTTTTTTATTACTACCCTTTGTAACTGACTGTTTTTAATTACCATTTGTTCTCTTTCTTCATTTCAGGTAAAATATCCTGCCACCAACTAATGAACTACTTATTGAACAATAACTGGTAAGAATTCACACAATTGGTAATACATTCACAGAATTACCGATCTACGTCATCATTCGCTTGAATGTAATCGCCTTGGTTACCGGTGACGTATGACAAATGTAAATACCTTAATGAGTAGCTAATACGCCACCATGTACCTCAAGTAATTTAACCCTTGTGTTTCTGAAAAATTGAATCTCTCTCTCCAAGACAAATATAATTGAAATTCATTGGAACATGACAAACAGTTGCTTACAAAATCAAAAATTCTAAATTATTGTCATTAAATTGTTTATAAAAGGTCATGGGGTTAAATGCCCATCTCCCATTCGATTTCTACCACCTAAAATCCGATTATATTCAACTTACCTAGGGTATTATCGGTGTTATTCAATTAAAGAAATATTCCACAAGCGAATCGTGAGTATTAATTCATCAGTCAATGTTTGTCATTAAAGCGGCATCGAATGAACGAAATAGGGAGAGAGTGTGTGTGTTGGGAGAACGGAATGAATTATTGTCTAGTGACGTGACATCATTAATAATCGCTGCAGACACATGTTCGATTTTGTTTACATTGTCGTCACGACACGATTATTGTTTGGTGTGCTGAATTTTGCAATATGGGGATTAGTAGTCCTATGTTCGAAAATACTAATTATTAATAATAATCACGTTATTTCGTGTTTTTGTTTACACACATTCATGTTTATTGGGGAATAAGTGAAAATAGCGAAAAAATATGGTATTAGCTATAAGTGAAAGCAATTAATAGGGGAAATGAATGAAAGAAATTGTGAGAAAATTATTTATGGGGAAATTGAAATAGTCGAAATTAAAATAAAAATTGTGTAATTGTAACGCCAGGTGGATTTATTGAAGAAATTGGGAGAAAATATTCTGGTTTTGATTTAAATAAATAGTTTTGAGACCCAATAAGGCGGGTCTTTTTAAATGGCCTATTCTAAGGCGTAGATTTTTTTAAAGAATATATTCATGACCTATTCCAAGGCGGAGATTTTTTAAATAATACTTTTAAGACTATACACGAGGCGTGGATTTTTTAAATAATAGTTTTAAGGCTCTATATAAGGCGAGGATATTTAATTGTTTAAGGACATACAAAAGGCGTGGATTTTTTAAATAATTGTTTCAAGACTCTATATAAGGCGAGGATATTTAATATTTTAGGGACATGCAAAAGGCGTGGATTCTTTAAATAATATATAAGGCGAGGATATTTAATTTTTAAGGTCATACAAAAGGCGTGAATTTTTTAAAAAAATAGTTTTAGGCTCTATATAAGGCGAGGATATATTAAAAATAATTTTTAAAGCGTAGTTTTTTAAGAAGATTTGTAAAGACCCTCAGAAGGCTTAGATTTTTTAAAGAACATTTGTAAGGACCCTCAGAAGTCTTAGATTTTTTCAAAAATATTTGTAAGGACTCTCAGAAGGCTTAGAATATTATTTAAAGAGATACATTAGACCTGGTGTTTTAAAGAATATTTTATAAAAACCTACCTAAGGCTTGAAGTTTTAAAGAATATTTTTAAGGATCTACAAAAAGCATATAGTTTTTAATGAATAATTTTCAAAGCCTATTCTAAGGCGTAGATTTTTTAAAGAATTTTTATTATTTAGACCTATACTAAGGTATAGATTTTTATATCCTTCACCACACTGTAGTACAGGGTATTATGTCTTTGTGCATATATTTTTGTAACAGGCAAAAGGAATCGAGATATACCCATGGTTCCTTTGAGACTATGCATAGAATCACTTTCTGAGTCGATTTGCGCATGTCCGTTTGTCCTTCCGTCCATCCATTCATGTATTTTTGTTAACAAAATACAGGTCGCATTTGTGATCCGATTTGAATGAAATTTGACACAGTTCACATATTTGGCCCGAGGACGAACTCTATTGGAATTGGGAAAAATCGGTTCAGATTTAGATAAAGCTCCCATATATAGTTTCGTCCGATTTTATATGTGAATGCTGCACAAAACTCCCAAGATTTGTTCGATTGTGTCAAAATATTGTACAGCGCACTGAATCTGGTCCATACTTATGTATGCGAAATTTTGTTGGAATCGGTTCAGATTTAGATATAGCTCCCATATATAGTTTCGTTCGATTTTATGTAACTGATGCACAAAACTCCCAAGATTTGTTCGATTGTGTCAAAATATTGTACAGCGCACTGAATCTGGTCCATACTTATGTATGCGAAATTTTGTTGGAATCGGTTCAGATTTAGAAATATCTCCCATATATAGTTTCGTGAAACCACAGAAGGTTTGGATTTTTAAAGAACATTTTTGCGATGGACCACATTCGGCTTGGTATTTTGAGAATTACCTGCACCAATCTTCGAGTTTTAATGAATATTTTTCAAGGACCAACATAGGGCTCGAATTATATAATAGAATATTTCTGAAGGGACAACTAAGGCGTGGATTTTATTAATGATGATGCTGATAATTGTGTGACCGATGTTTATTGGGAAATAGGGCATAAATAATATGAGATCTAGTGAAATGTAAGATTTACATCACATTCCAACTGGTCGGTAAAGACAGCTCTATAAATACAGCCCGCTCATACATATAATATTCAACCTTTCTATATTAGCAGCCTCCAAGTCCAACCAGCCCACAGTCTATCTATCAAGACAGCTCTCAGCCCGTTTATAAAGACTTACCCTTAGTAATTACTTAACTGGCTTATAACAGAAGGGTTGTTCCATAAGCCGAACTGAAAAAAAAAAATCCAAGCTCGTCGATCTGGTGCGCATCTCCTCCAATTTGAAAGACCGTTTTGCCAGATGTTGTCTTCTACTTGATCTTTCCATTGGATTCGTGGCCTTACCCTTCTTCCGCTTCCCTAAAAACTCAACCAGCCGGTCATTAAAGACTGCCTTATCCAGTCTATAAAAGTAGCCCCCACCCTTCTACAAAGACAATCTCCATACCATTTATAAGGAGCATCCAACCCGTTTATAAAGAAAATCCCCAACCCTTTTATAAAGAAAATTCCACTCCGTCTTTGAAGTCTTCTCTCAGTCGGTCTATAACTACAGCATCCAATATATAAATAGAGGATCCATTCCTTTCATAAAAACAATATTCATTCGGTCTATAAAGACATCCTTCAGTTCTGTATCTGAAAGAAAGAAAGCCCAAAACCAGCCAAAACCGTAAACGCAGCCCATCTATATGGATGGATGCTGTGACAATCTTCGGCTTAACTCTAGTTTAGTAAAAACAATCATATTTTCTTGTTTTTATAGGGTTCTAAGGCCCATATCTTTTGATCCACAAAAGATACAGCCACATATCGCAATATTTTGGAAAGGGCAAATCGTGGTCTATCATTTATGGACTTTTAGGGAGTTTTTCAGAAAAATCGGGGACCAAAACCCAGTTTTTTGACTATATCTCCATTTTATTTTAACCGGTTCCGTAGAACCGGATATAACCGGGTGCCCGTACCCGAACTTCCAGGTCAAATAACCGGGTAACCGGGTACGTCTACCAAGAAAAATAGATATCCCCATAATTAGGGTAAAAATACCTACCTCTGGAAAAAATGTCACAAAAATCTGATCGTGTTTACTAAACTAGAGTTGTTCCCAATCTTCAACCAGCATATATAATATTCACGAACCGGTCCACAAAGACAGCTTCAATCAAGACCATAAATGCAGACTCCCACCCGGGATTCTACAACCAGGACTATATGTACCAGCTGATCTATATGGGCCTGCCGATCTATAAAGTCAGCATCCAACCCGTTTAAAAGACAACTTCCATAGATTTTAAAAAACATTTTAACTTCGGTCCTCAGAGCAACACAAATGTTGCCAGACCACTAAACGTTCTGAGCCATCAAAACACTCCCAAAACGGTTGCGCAAAAACATGTGTATACCATGAAAGCAATTGTAGGTGTGTGGATTAATTATCCATAGCTACAACAAAAATCTGCTTGACAAATTTGAATTTAATTCGCATATGCAAGTTTCGCATCATGGCGGAATAAATACAAGTTATCAACATACGACCTTTGTATAGCCACATAGCCCAATATGCCTGATGAACCGTTCACCCTTCACCGTGCGTTGTGCTGCGATGTTCGGCTTTCAATTGTGGCATATAGATCGTCTCAAAATAATACCAAAAATTAGGTTCTCGGTTTAGTTCATCCCAAAATTATTATCTGATCATCACCGAAAATTATAGGCGTTGTCCTTGACCATACATGGATCCTCATGGAGGCAATGGGTTACTAAATAATATCTACATACGTAAGCACCTGTAAATATTTAAGTGTAACTCCCACATATGACAACATACGACAATATAATTGGTATCAATTTAAAGGTCTGCCACTCTTCTTGGATATACTATCAACTTCTCGGGTCTATGTCCTTCGGGAATTAATATATACGTCATAGAATACATATTTTGTAATTTTTCACACAAAAGTCAGGGTTCATTTGGCCCGCTAAATATTGACCGATCTTTATCAAAGCAGGCATGTTTATTCTTTGGCCCGATCCCCTTCTCCATATAAAAATTCCATTTCATCCCCTAAATATTAACCGATATTTACCAAAAACAATAGGGATCTTCATTGGCCAGAACCCATCCTACAAGCAAAATTTCGTGAAGATTGGTCCATAACTGTGGCCTGTATCGTGTTTACAAATTATAATGGACAGACGGACGGACGGACGGACACACATGTCTAGATCAACTCAGCTAGTCGAGATATGACGATCGGTATGCTTAAAGGTGGGTCTAGGACCAATATTTCGCGGCGTTACAAACTCTTGGGGCTGCACAAAGCTATAATACGATGACAACATAGTTGTGTTGGGTATACAAATGTTTTGAAAAAATAACCTTCTGATAGTTATAAATATATTTTTATACATATCCTAAAGAACTTTTCAAGTTAATTTTTAAAAACTACACAAAACACAAGAAATAAGCCCTCCTTCTTTAATTACAAACTACAGCAAAACTATCAGTCAATTGTGGACATTTGGAATTTATATTCACAACTTTTTTTCCGCTGTCCCGCTGTTGTGAGCCAGGCAGCTCACAACCACCGCATTAACACAAAACCATATCCTCCGCACTGTGGTATTGGCGGTGTAGCGGTGTCGGGGTTTTGTTGTGGTTGCTGAATGCAAGTGAGTGAGTGATGGTTGTTGGACTGGAAAAAACGGCGAAAAGATGCGCAAAGAATAAAACTACAATTAAGCACTGTTTTTATTGTTGTTGTTATGGTATTATTTTATTGTCTTTGTTTCTGTCACGGCAGTCAGCCAGTCGCTTGTAAATCGTTTTGAAAACTTTTGAAGAGAGAAAAACAAGTGCCACAATTTTTTTTTCGTTCGTTCACTTGTGCATACAAATCAGCTCAAAAGAACGTGAGCAAGAGGCTAACGCTTCTGCTTCTTCTTCTGTTTTTTTGTATATTTTGCTCCTATAACTACTGCCACGTGCAATTCGCGGACATAACAACGTTCATTCTTTATTTTTTCCATTTTTTTTCATTTTTGAATATTTTAAGTTTATTTCCCCATTGCATTGGTTGGGTAGTCTTCCATTACCTCCGCCATAGCAGCAACATTAGTGGACTGACTGCCATTCAGGCTGCTCCATTGTGAGTTTGTCTGTCACTCCTCTCTCTCTCTCTCCGTCTCCCTTCCTGCTTCATTTTGTGTTTTATGTAAAATATTTCATCATACTAACACTTCCAGCATAGCAATCCATAATGGACGGACGTTGAGCACAAAAAGGACATAACCAAAATAACAACAAGGATAACGACACACAAGCCTCTGCAAACTCCCATGGTTTGGAAAACATGCACAATTTTTGGCCACTTTAAAAAAAAGTGTATGTGTGTGTTTATATGTGTGAGTGTATTCGAGTGTATCTTGTCTGCCCAGGAGATATATTCCGAAATTTAAATAAATTTTTTATAGTTTGAAGAAATGCAATAAAAAACACAAGGACTGCTGCTGTTTAAAATATTTTCCAATGGCCAAGACAAGGAAGAAGAAGAGGAAGAGCTTTTCTGCTTCACCTTTTTCCGGTAGTTTTGCTTTCAAAATTCTTGTAAATTGCCGATGTAGCTGTGATACCACTCAGTTACAGATGTTTCTGCCAAGTTTTATGTATCTCTGTATCGTTGTAGGAGTATGCATGTCTGCGTGTGGTCCGGCTGGGTGTCCATATCGCACATTGAACTTTGCTTGAATTTATGTATCCTTTACGGTTGCCCGAGGTTTTCTTGCTTTTATATTTCATTTTTCTTCTTCTTCATCATCTTTGTGAAATGTAAATGAAGATATTTTTTGATGTGGCATGACATCGTTTCGTTCGTCCATTACTTCTTCAGAAAACTTTTGTGAAAGTCGAAATTTATAGTGCTGAAAATAGTGGAAAACATGTAATTAAAAATTTTTGACTGATGAGAAAAATGTCAAGTGTTTGACTTAAAGTATTAAAAAATTGATATGGATGAACTGTAAAATTGAGGGAATTTAAAAAAAATGCAGAAAAATATTCTTTAAAAAATCCACGCCTTATGAAGGTCCTTTGAAAATATTCTTTAAAAAATCCACGCCATATGGTAGTCCCTGAAAAAAAATTCTTTAAAAAATCCACGACTCAATAGGACCTTGGAAAAATATTCTATAAAAAATCCACGCCTTATGAAGGTCCTTTGAAAAATATTCTTTAAAAAATCCACGCCTTATGAAGGTCCTTAGAAAAATATTCTTTAAAAAATCCACGCCTTATGAAGGTCCTTAGAAAAATATTCTTTAAAAAATCCACCGCTTATGAAGGTCCTTAGAAAAATATTCTTTAAAAAATCCACGCCTTATGAAGGTCCTTTGAAAAATATTCTTTAAAAAATCCACGCCTTATGAAGGTCCTTTGAAAAATATTCTTTAAAAAATCCACGCCTTATGAAGGTCCTTAGAAAAATATTCTTTAAAAAATCCACGCCTTATGAAGGTCTTTAGAAAAATATTCTTTAAAAAATCCACGCCTTATGTAGGTCCTTAGAAAAATATTCTTTAGAGAATCCACGCCTAGGTCCTTAGAAAAATATTCTTTAGAGAATCCACGCCTAGGTCCTTAGAAAAATATTCTTTAGAGAATCCACGCCTAGGTCCTTAGAAAAATATTATTTAAAAAATCCACGCCTTATGAAGGTCCTTAGAAAAATATTCTTTAAAAAATCCACGCCTATGAAGGTCCTTAGAAAAATATTCTTTAAAAAATCCACGCCTTATAAATTTCCTTAGAAAAATATTATTTAAAAGGCCACGGCTTAGGTAGGTCCTTAGAAAAATATTTTTAAAAGGCCACGCCTTATGTTGTAGGTCCTTAGAAAAATATTTTTAGGACTTTAATTCTTTAAAAAATCGTCGCCTTATTTAAGTGCTTAGAAAAATATGTTTAGGACCTCAAAAATATTCTTTAAAAAATCCGTAATATTTATTAAAGTTTCACTCCTATCGAAGAGTGATCACAATTGAAAATATTTTATTTGTATATAAAAATCGCCCTCATTTGTTTTTTATGACCAGTCCAGCAATTCCTAATTCATTTCCAATTATTATTTTGTCATTGACATATCCATTCTGTTAAGCTATTGTCAATAAAAATGCCCATAAATTGAATTGGATGCCCCTATCCAACATAAAAGAAGCACAGTTTGCCCTCTAGGCCATAGCAGCAAAAAATATGTCTATCCTGTTCGGCAGGTAATTAAATTTTTGGTAGTGTGTCCAACACCCACATGTCCCCTCAGCATTGAGTGGGAAATGTGTTTGAAATACATACAATTTATTACGAATATGGTTTAGAGTTCAGTTTTTGTGGTCGGCTTCAATGAACACATAAACATCATGAAAATAACCACTCTAAGCCTGGTCGCTCTCACTTCGCCTCTCTCGCACTCTCCCTCATTATATTATGGCCAATTTGATGTTTATGTTTGTTGCTGGTCGGCAATCTAGACATTATTAACATAGCCATCATCAGGTCATAATAGACTCATGAAGAAGAACAAGACGCAATCATTGTCGCAAGGACATCATATGTTTGTTGTTGCTCTCTCTCTCTCTCTCTCTCAGACAATTACTAAGGAGACGAACAAGACAACAACAATAACGACCAGAAGAATACGTAATTGTCGTGCTTTGTGAATTCTAATTAAATTTTGTGTGATTTCAAATAATCACAAACGATTTGTATGCCACAGAGGCTGGCTACACTATTATTTCAAATTAACAATGGCCAATTGACATATGTCATTGTGTATGTTGCATTTGAAAGGCAGACAGAGAGAATGAGATCACGTTGCAGCATTGTGTGTTGGCAATTAATTTGCAGTATAATTGGATTTTTGGCGCATTACGGCATTGGATTTTAGAAAAATATTTATCCAAGACCTACAGAAGGCGTGGATATTTTTTAATTGGATATTTTAAAAATATTTTTCTAAGGACCTACATACGGCGTGGATTTTTTCAAGACGTGAAATTCTAACGAATAGATTTCAGGGCCTATAGAAGGCGTGGATTTTTTAAAAAATGTGTTTCTAAGGTAATACATACCACGTGGATTTGTTAAAGAATATTTTTCTAAGGACCTTCATAAGCCGTGGTTTTTTATATTCTTCACCACACTGTGGTACCGGGTATTATGTCTTTGTGTATATATTTATAACAGACAAAAGGAAACGAGATATACGGCGTGGATTCCTTTTGAGAATATGCATAGAATCACTTTCTGAGTCGATTTATGCATGTCCGTCCGCCCGTCCGATCGGGTTAGCAGTGATCCTCGCTCGTATCGGGGCATAAGTCTTCTTCCAGTGCTTGGAGAGGATTTTGGCACGGGTTAAGGATTGCTACAGCGAAGGTACGTCCTTGTATCAGTTCGGTTTTACCGAGGGTAGAGGTACTGTGGACGCGTGGCGGCATGTGCAAGATAGCCTGAGCGGGTCAAATTCTAAATATGTCCTTGGCATATTTGTGGATTTTAAAGGCGCATTTGACTTCCTTTTATGGGATAGCGTGCTCACAAGGTTGTCAGAGGTCGGGTGTAGGGAGATCGCTCTTTGGGTAAGTTATTTCCGGTATAGGAAGGCTTGTGTCGTGGGAGCCAGTGCTTCGGTCTGGAGGGATGTGCAGCGGGGTTGCCCACAGGGTTCTATTTGTGGTCCATGTATATGGAATCTTATGATGGATCATCTGTTGCGGGAGCTAGTTGCTTCCTTCAAGGTCTGTGCATATGCGGATGACTTGCTCATCATGATTGAGGGCGATAGTCACCTTGAACTGGGAAATCGTGGTGAGCCAGCTATGCAGATTGTGACCATCAAGCGTGTTTTGAGGACTTATTGGGGCTTGAGTAGGCGTTCTGTGCGTATCATATATTGTGGGCTTTTTGTTGCCTGCGCAACTTATGGTGCACCTATATGGTACAGAACTGCCTCTTCGGGCATGTTAATTGTTTGTGATTTGTGTATTTGTCACTGCTTGTGGCCAGGTTTTTCCTTGCCACTTGCGGTTATAGCCGTTGCTTATTTTTGATTTGGGATACCAGCCCGGTGTGTCGAACTGGGAGGGGCTTCGGTCTCGAGCCTGAGCGGAGGTTTTCCGTACCGCGGGTGTCAGGTGCCCCTGGATCTGTAGATCCATCCTGACAGTTGGTGTGGCCCCCTGGGGAGCTTCGCGAGGGTTGTGGTTTCGCCCCTCACCAAAAGGGAGAGTGTGCCTTCTGCATACTCTCTGATTGGTACAGTACTTCGGTGCTGGTGCACTGGTGGGCGCTTTTCCGCCTGTGGCTCAGCCACTGTGAGGTAGGCCAATAGGCAGGTACTCACATAAAACTCTTCAAGATACTGTCCGTCTGTAGATGTTAAATTGTAAACAAAGTGCAGGTCGCATTTATGATCCGATTTGGATGAAATTTGGAACAGGTCACTTATTTGGCTTAAGGACGAGCCCTATTGAAATTCAAGGAAAACGGTTCTGATTTAGATACAGCTCACATATATAGAAATTTAGCATAGAGTATTGGATTAGGTCCAGAATTATGTGTGCTAAGTTTTGAGAAAATCGGTTCAGATTTAGATATAGCTTCCATATATAGTTTTCTCCGATTATAAGGTAAATGGGGCACCAAAGTACCTAATACTCTTTCGGTTTGCACGAAATGTAGCATAGAGTATTGACTTAGGTATAAAATGACGTGTGCCAAGTTTCGAGAAAATTGGGTCAGATTTATATATAGCTCCCATAATATTTGTCCGATCTTAGGTAAATAAAGATAATAAAAATTAATATCTAGCAAGTTTCCTTGAAATCGTTTCAGATTTAAATATAGCATAGCTTCCATATATAACTTCGACCTATTCATGTTGGTTGTACTCCAAATAATCAATGAGTGCTAATTGATACATTTTAAACTGTGAAGCATATTAAATAGCGTGTGTAAAGTTTGCTTTAAGGGTATGTGTTGGAGTTGATGTTAGCCGATTTACTTATAGATGAAGTTCGCATATTTAAGTTCGATCAATTTCATGCCAATGTTCCTTTGAAAAATCGACGTCTGTCAGGATACATATGTAGAATAAACCCAAAGTGGTGAAGGGTATCATATATTCGGCCCAGTCCAACTTTACTACTAATTTTGTAAGGACCCACATAAAGCGGGGCTATTTTAAAAGATATTTCACAGAGGTCCTAAATAAGGCATGGTTTTCTAAATAATATTTTTCTAAGCACCTATAAATTCCATTATCCCAAAAACAGGTCACAACCATTTAATGTGCCAAATATAGCCCACATATTTTATCTACTCTTGTCTGCCTTTTTGCAAAACTCACTAATTGGCATCCATAAAATAGTTTCATGCTGCCAATAATAGGAAAATATGAGTAGATACATGTGTTATATTTTTGGACAGAAAACACACATGTATTAATAACATCATAAGCAACACATACTTACATACATGAACACTGTTATGGACAATGACACAATAAACAAAAGTGTCACAAATATGAAAACAGTCGAACACACACGCACACACACACACTCGTACACTTTGTTCACATCCATAAGCATAAAATAGTTACATGGCCTATTCGGAAACTGTTGGCATGTTTTGCTCTCGTCAGCTGTTACCTCCATGTTGTGGCCTCCATGTAGTTCACCGCCCAATTCCCCCCTTTTTGGCCCGAGCTCATCATCAACACCTCCGTTGTTGTCAGCAGCAGAAAGAACATCAGTAGCCATGGTCATCCGGAATGCAAGCGACGCCAGTCACCCTGCCTAGCATTTTTACATCAGTGGGCATTACCGTGTCAGTCACTGTGTCAATTAGAGACCAAGTCTGTTGTTTTATCAACTTTTTGTTCTCTTTTTTGTGTATTTTTTTTACACATGTGTTGAGTTGTTTCCTTTAATGAAATTATGGGTCCTTCCATTAAATGCATTGGAATTAAATGGTAGGTCCTAAAAATTTGATTTTAAAAATCCACGTCTTATGTAGATCCTAGAAAATATTATTTTTAAAATCCCCTTAAAAACCCTTAAATATGATCTTAAGACCAGTAAGGAAAGTAGTAAAATCCGACGTGGCCGACTGTGCCAATTTCATGCAAATCGAAGGATATATAGGGACTTTGATGCACAATTTACATAAAATCGGATAAATCTATATATGGGAGCTATATCTGAATCTGAACCGATTTCCACGAAACTTGGCACACATCATTCTGGACCTAATACAGTACCCTGTGCAAAATTTCATGCACATCGAAGGATATATAGGGACATTGATGCACCATTTACCTTAAAATCGGAGCTATATCTAAATCTGAACCGATTTTCATGAAACTTGGCACACATCATTCTGGACCTATTTCAGTACGCTGTGCAAAATTTCGTGCAAATCTAGGGATATATAGGGACTTTGGTACACCATTTACATTAAATCGGACGAAAATATATATGGGAGCTATATCTGAATCTGGGCCGATTTTCAGGAAACTTGACACACATCATTTTAGACCTAATTCAGTACGCTATGCCAAATTTCGTGCAAATCGAAGAATATATAGGGACTTTGGTATACCATTTACCTTAAATCGGACGAAAATATATATGGGAGCTATATCTAAATCTGAATCGATTTTCATGAATCTTAACACACATCATTGTAGACTGAATTAGGTACGCTATGCCGATTTTCGTGCAAATCGAACCATATTTAGGGATTTTGGTGCACTCTTTACCTAAAATCGGACGAAAATATATATTTGAGCTATATCTAAATCTGAACCGATTTTCACGAAATTTAGTACACATCATTCTGGACCTAATTTAGTACACTATGCCAAATTTCGTGCAAATCGAAAGATATATGGGGACTTTGGTGCACCATTTAACTTAAATCGGACGACACTATATATGGGAGGTATATCTAAATCTGAACCGATTTTCTCGAAATTTGGCACATATCATTCTGGACCTAAGCCAATAATCTATGCCAAATTTCGTGCCAATCGAAATATATGTAGGGACTTTGGTGCCCCATTTACCTTAAAATCGGAGCTATATCTCAAATCTAAATGGGAGCTATATCTAAATATGAACCGATTTTCACGAAACTTAACACACATCATTCTGGACCTATTCAGTACCATATGCCAAATTTCGAGCAAATCGATAAATATATAGGAACTTTGGATTCCCATTAACCTAAAATCGAACGAAAATATATATGGGAGCTATATCTAAATCTGAACCCATATTCACGAAACTTAACACACATCATTGTAGACCTAATTCAGTACGCTGTGCCAAATTTCGTGCAAACCGAGTAATATGTAGGGAATTTGGTGCACAATTTACATAAAATCGGGAGCTATATCGAAATCTGGACCGATTTTCAGGAAACGTAACACACATCATTCTAGACCTAATTCAGTACGCCGTGGCAAATTTCGTGCAAATCGAAATATATCTCCGGACTTTGGTACACCATTTACATTAAATCGGACGAAAATATATACGAAAGATATATTTCAATCTGGACCGATTTTCTGGAAACTCAACACACATAATTCTAGACCTAATTCAGTACGCTGGTTCACCATTTACATAAAATCGGACGATAGTATATATGGGATCTCTATCTAAATCTGAACCGATTGTCATGAAATTTAAAATGCATCTTTCTAGACTTAATTCAGTACGCTATGCCAAATTTCGTGCAAATCGAAAGATATATCCGGACTTTGGTGCACCATTTACCTTAAATCGGACGAATATATATATATATATATATATAAAATTTAAAATGCATCTTTCTAGACTTAATTCAGTACGCTATGCCAAATTTCAAGCAAATCGAAAGATTTATAAGGACTATGGTGCATATATCGGGCGAATCTATATATGGAGCTATATATCTAAATCTGAACCTATTTTCACCAATTTCAATAGGGTTCGTCCATGGGGCAAAAAAAGGAACTTGTGAATTTCATCCAAATCGGATTATAACTGCGACCTGTACTTTGTTTACAATTTAACATCTACAGACAGACAGACGGACGGACATGCATAAATCGACTCAGGAAGTGATTCTATGCATATTCTCAAAAGGATCCATGCACGAAGACATAATACCCTGTACCAAAGTGTGGTGAAGGGTATACAAATCCACAAATTATATAGGACTTTAGAAAAATATTCATTAAAAAATCCACGCCTTATGTAGGTCCTTAGAAAAATATTCTTTAAAATATTCACGAAATATGTAAGTCCTTAAAAAATAATTTTAAAATCCACGCCTTAAGTATGTCCTTAATTATACCCTACACAACTATGTTGTCAGCTTTGTGCAGCCCCAAATGTTTGTAACGCCGCGAAATATTGGTCCTAGACCCACCTTTAAGTATACCGATCGTCATATCTCGACTAGCTGAGTCGATCTAGACATGTGTGTCCGTCCGTCCGTCCGTCTGTCCATTATAATTTGTAAACACGATACAGGCCACCGTTATGGACCAATCTTCACGAAATTTTGCATGTAGGATGGGTTCTGGCCAATGAAGACCCCTATTGTTTTTGGAAAAGATCGGTTAATATTTAGGGGATGAAATGGACCAAATACTAAATTTTTGTCGGTTTTTCTGGTCGCTCCAGAGGCCGCAATTATGGCCCAAACACCGCGAATTTTTGCATGGAGAAGGGGATCGGGCCAGAGAATAAGCATGCATGTTTTGATAAAGATCGGTCAATATTTAGCGGGTCAAATGGACCCTGACTTTTGTGTGAAAAATGGCAAAATTTGTATTCTATGGCATATATATTTACTCCTGGAGGATGTAGATTCCAGGAGTTGATAGCACATCCAAGAGGAGTGGTTGGCCTTTAAATTGATACCAAATATAGTGATGTATCTACTCAGATGTGGGAGTTACAGTCAAATATTTACAGGTGCTTACGTATTCAGATATTATTCAGTAACCCATTACCACATTGGAGGAAGAAATATCGCGCTGATGGCTTTGAAATTTTTCATGAAGTTCCAGTTATGGTCAAGAACAACGCCTATAATTTTCGGTGATGATCAGATTAAAATTTTGGGATGAAATGGACCGAAAACATAATTTTGTGTGTGTTTTCGAGTAGAGTATAATCCGAAAATCACAACACAACCCACCGTTAAGGTAATCTGGACAAGTAATTAGAAGGACTGTACTGAATATTCGAAAAAAAAGTAAGGAAGAGGTGTTGTTAACCTCTAATCGGACAAGAGGGGGCAAATATCACGAAATATTACTCAGACTCGGAATAAACATCCTCAGAAAGTTAGAGTTCGTGGTAGTTGTGTAGGGTATCGCATGGTCGGCCCCGTCCGACTATACTGCTCCGCTCACTGGTTTTTTATTTTTTTTTTAAATCCTCGACTTATGTATGTCATTGAAAAATATTATTTAAAAAACCCACGCCTTATGTAGGCCCTTAGAAAATATTCTTTAAAAGATCCAACCCTTATGCAGGTCCTTGAAAGATATTTAAAAAAAATCCAAGGCTTATGTAGGTCCTTAAGCTTTAATAATTATTCTTTAAAATCCACTCTTTTTTCGAATTTAATATATATATATATATATATATTTTATTTGAATGATTTATCTCTCCCATCGCATTTGTGATAGTTTACACATACACATGTGCGTAGACAGCAACAATAAGAATTTATTTTCAATTGTTGCATATTTGCTCATATTTTTCCGCTTATTGTTTTTGTCCTATTGTTATGCTATCGTGTTGGAACGAAAGAAGCAACAGCAGATTCCCTTCGGTGAACATACATTTTCCAACTTCTCTTCTTGTTTCCTTTTTCGCTAACACCTGGGAATACAATCCCCTTTCCCGATATCCAGCATACCTTATCGCATCCATAGCCAGCATTTTGCCGGTCATGCTTATCGTTACTGTGTGTCACTCAGCTCAGTTTTAAAGAACAATTGAAGTAAATACTGTAATGGTTACTTTATTTATAGTGAAAATGTTTTGAAAAAATTCCATTGTTGTTGTTTTTGTTGTTTTACCTGTTAAACGTATAACATTGTATTCAACAGTAATAACAGAACAGCAATTATTTGAATACTCTCTCTCTCTCTCTCGCAGTATATCTCCCTCTATAATCGGTATAAGAGTCCATCATCTGTTGCTGCGATGCAATGCGCAAGTCCTCCCCCAAAAATGAAAATCCCGCATTTTATTTATCAGCTAACATTCATTTGGCCATCACCAAGGCAGGAATGCCAGAACAAGATTCCATTGCACAAACTATTCAGGTGAATGTCATCGACACATGTTCCGACGTTTACATACATACCAACATGTGTATGTAACTCTGTGTGTGTGTGTTTTCTTTAATGTTAATGGCTTCTTCGAATCGATATTTTATGGGAATCAAACCTATTTTTGGAATTTGAATCTGCAGTAACAGTTATGTAGGCACAATGGGATGGATTTGTTTAAAAGAAGAGTTTTGCAAGAGCCTTACTTGGGCATGGATTTTTTCAAGAATATTTTTTCAAGGTCTAGTATAGGAATGGATTTGTGGAAGAATATTTTTTCAATGACTATTCAAGGCGTGGACTTATTAAAAAATATTTTTTCAAGGTCTACTCCAGGCGTGGGTTTTTAAAGAATATTTTTAAGGTCTATACAAGGCGTGGATTCTTTAAAGAATATTTTTAAGGTCTATACAAGGCGTGGATTCTTTAAAGAATATTTTTTGAGGGGTCTATACAAGGCGTGGATTCTTTAAAGAATATTTTTTTAGGGGTCTATACAAGGCGTGGATTTTTTAAAGAATATTTTTTGAGGGGTCTATACAAGGCGTGGATTCTTTAAAGAATATTTTTAAGGCCCAAACAAGGTGTGGTGGATTCTTTAAAGAATATTTTTAAGGCCCAAACAAGGTGTGGTGGATTCTTTAAAGAATATTTTTAAGGCCCAAACAAGGTGTGGTGGATTCTTTAAAGAATATTTTTAAGGCCTATACAAGGCGTGGATTCTTTAAAGAATATTTTTTAAGGACTTTCAGAGCCATAGGCGTGGATTTTTTAAAGAATATTTTTAAGGCCCAAACAAGGTGTGGTGGATTCTTTAAAGAATATCTTTAAGGCCCAAACAAGGTGTGGTGGATTCTTTAAAGAATATTTTTAAGGTCTAAACAAGGCGTGGATTCTTTAAAGAATATTTTTAAGGTCTATACAAGGCGTGGATTCTTTAAAGAATATTTTTAAGGTCTATACAAGGCGTGGATTCTTTAAAGAATATTTTTAAGGTCTATACAAGGCGTGGATTCTTTAAAGAATATTTTTAAGGCCCAAACAAGGTGTGGTGGATTCTTTAAAGAATATTTTTAAGGAACCAAACAAGGCGTGGATTCTTTAACGAATATTTTTAAGGAACCAAACAAGGCGTGGATTCTTTAACGAATATTTTTAAGGTCTATACAAGGCGTGTATTCTTTAAAGAATATTTTTGGTGCAGGCAGAAGAAGAAGGAAACCTGGTGACAGATACAGGTAGCGTGTTGAGGATCTGGAAGGAGCATTTTGAAAAGCTTCTGGTATCAAATAGTAGCGGTCAAGAAGATACCCAAAAACCAATAATAGATGACGGTATAGAATGTATGCCACCTAGACAAGATGATGTCAGAATAGCAATTAATCGGCTGAAGAACAACAAAGCAGCGGGAGCCGACGATTTACCAACCAAACTATTCAAGACTTGTGGTCAGATTCTGGTCAGGAGCATGCACCAGCTGATTAGTACAATTTGGCTAGAGGAAAGCACGCCCAATGATTGGAACCTCAGCATCCTGTGTCCCGTGCACAAAAAAGGAGACAAGACGAGGAATTAGCCTCCAACTATAGAGGAATTAGCCTCCTTCCCATCGCATATAAAGTGCTATCCAGTGTACTGTGTGAACGATTGAAGCCAATGGTAAATGACATTATTGGACCATATCAATGCGGCTTCAGACTTGGAAAATCCACCATTTACAGATTTCCACTTTTCGCCAAATCCTGGAAATGACCCACGAAAAACTCATCGACACATATCACCTATTCAGAGGTGTTTAAAGCCATGGCTACGTTCGGCATTCCTGCAAATTTAATACGGATATGCAGGATAACTTTAAGTGGCACAAGATCAGCAGTTAAAGTCGGAAAGGACTTATCGGAGCCATTTAATACCGAACGAGGATTCAGACAAGGTGACAGTTTCCCGTGTGACCTTTTTAACATCCTGCTGGAAAAGGTCATACGAGACGCAAAGGTGAACAGAAATGGCACTCTGTACACCAAACAACACTAGTTACTCGCCTACGCCGATGACGTCGATATAATGGGTCGAACATTGCGTGCGGTAACAGCCATCTTTGAACAAATTGAGAAGGAGTCCGCCAAAGTGGGTCTGGCAGTAAACGGCGAGAAGACCAATCTGATGGTATCAACGCGCAAGACGTCCAGTAGACTCGGACCAACTGTGGAACTTGAGATCTACAGCTTCGAGGTAGTTAAAGATTTTATTTACCTTGATACCGGCATAAATAAAACAAATGACATCAGTTTTGAAATTCGGAGAAGGATTGTGGTGGCCAACACGTGCTACTATTACTAAGTAAGCAGTTTAGAAACAAGGCCAACGTCCGCCATACCGTGCTGTTATATGGATCTGAAGCATGGGTACTTTCGCAAGCAGAAGAGGCAGCTCTTGTGGTGTTTGGAAGAAAAATTCTCCAAAAGATCTACATCATATATAGCTATCTGCGTCGACGGTGAATATCGACGTCGAATGAACCACGTGCTCTACAATTCATACGCGGCCATCGACATAGTCGGTCGTATTGAGCTGCAGCGACTACGGTGGCTAAGCCATGTTGTTCGAATGAATGAGAATTCCCCAGCTCAAAAGGCATAAAAAAGCGAGCCTACTGATGGCTCCACTAGAAGAGGAAGGCCACGAATTAGATGTTTTTTTTTTTAAATGTTTTTTTCATTGGGAAAAATTGAAATTGAAATTTGGAAAAATCGGTTCCGATTTAGATCTAAATCCCATATATATGTTCGTCCGATTTAAGGTATATGGTGTACCAAAGTCCCTATATATCTTTCGATTTGCACGAAATTTGGCACAGCGTACTGAATTAAGTCTAGAATGATGTGTGCAAAGTTTCGTGAAAATCGTTTCAGATTTAGATATAGCTCCCATATATAGTTTCGCCCGATTTTAGGTAAATAGTCCACGAAAGTCCCTGGAAATCTTTTGATTTGCACGAAATTGGGCATAGAATACTAAATTAACTCTAGAATGATGTGTGCTAAGTTTCATTAAAATCGGTTCAGATTTAGATATAGGTCCCATATATATTTTCGTCCGATTTAAGGTATGTGGTGTATCAAAGTCCCTATATATCTTTAGATTTGGATGAAATTTTGCACAGCGTAATGAATAAGGTCCAGAATGATGTGTGTTAAGTTTCGTGAAAATCTGTTCAGATTTAGATATAGCTCCCATATATAGTTTCGCCCGGTTTTTGGGTGAATGGTGCACTAAAGTCCCTGGAAATCTTTTCATTTGCACGAATTTTGGCATAGAGTACTGAATTAAGTTTTGAATGTTTCCCTGAAATCGGTTCAGATATAGCTATATAACAAAGACGCGACGTCTGTTAAGATGTATATGTAGAATATATCCAAAGTGATGAAGGCTATCATATATTCGGCCCAGTCCGACTTTACTGGTTTAAAGAACATTGTTATAAGACCCGGATTTTTTAAGGAAGGACTGTATTTTTCAAAGATAATATATTTCTATAGACTGGATTTTTTAAACGATATTCTTTAAGGACCTTATGTGAGCTGGCGTCTATGAGAAATGAGATCTGCTATTTTTTTTTCTCTGTGCAAATGATATGGACAATTATTCAAACCATTAACAGTTAGTTTCCAAGTTTGTTTTCATTTTTATTTCCTTTTGTGTGTATTCCTCATATTTTTCATGCCCATGCCAAAGTATTGTGGCTATTGTAGTTTTTAACACGGGTCCAGATATACCTATACTAAGTACGCTTATTTACTTGAAAGTTAAGTGGACCCGTTTTCGTAGTAAATTAGCATGGATGGCTGGAGCAACAAGCATTTTACAACTACAAAAAAGAATAAAAACAAAAATGAAATAATTGGCGAAAACAGTGTCAGTGGGCACCTGTCTCAACTTTACACTCTCTTTACGCAGTCTTTACGCCATCCAGCATACACCTGGTTGTATTTACTTTATACGGCACACTTACCCCCCTTTCCTTCTCTCCCAACACCAGATAAGCATCAACCAACCTTGGCTGATGAGAAGATGAAAAAAGGTCCTCGTATTTTTTGTTTTTCCCATTTTTATGTTAACATTAATAATTTAACAGCTCCCAGACTCTTTTGAGCTGGAGCTAACGAGAGAGAGAGAGAGCGCGTCTGAACTAAATACATCATAAATTTTATGGAGAGGGAGAGCGACCGTATAAGAGTTAAATGCTGCAGTATATTAACATTATGTAAAAGCAAGCGTGAGCATGAGAGTGAATTGGTGTTAGATGGAACAAATTGGAATGGTACACAAAATCACACACATACACTCTCACACACACATTATTATCTATGTGTATAAATTTGTTATCCTCCTGTTGCTTTATAATGCGTGGTTTTTCATGTTGAGTACACAAACTTACAAACTCAAGAGCATGTCCGCAAAACAATCGCACACACACACGCAAACATACAACCAAAGACAAAAACGTCATACATGCCAAAATATTATATTAATGGAATTTATGTTCATATTTGTGTGTTTTTGCATGATTTAAATTTGGAACTTGATGACATTATACATAAAAATGTATTTTGTTTTGAAAATTAAACCAGGCCAAACAACTGTTTTGGCAATGAGTTAAAAAAAAAAATCTGTGCTCTGCTTTGCCGAAGTCTAATGTATCACAAGAAAAATGTGCTGCCCTCAGCTTCATAAAGAGAAATAGTTTCCCAGTTTTTTTTTTTTTTTTTGAGGTCTATATTTTACTATAAGAAAGAAATCAGTTATCAAGTTCAGTGAGGCATTCACAATAAAAGCGGTCCCAGCTTCATTATCAACTGTGGTGCACTTAAAAAAACTCACACACACACATTTTTTAAAAATCCACGCCATATAGGAGAATTTAAAAAAAATTATTAAAAATTCACGCCTTGTAGAGGGCCAATGTTGCCCACAGGCAACAAAATGTTTTAGAGCTTATATTTATTTTACAGCCAGTAGATATGCATTCTTTGGATTTTCTACGGTAAGACCTGATTATGGACGACACATATCACAAGAAAAATCTAAAATAATCAAATTTTGATAATGTTATCAGCTTTTAAATACAGAGAAGAGGGCAAAAATGTGTACAGTACTAATTTGTGTATACATTCCAAATTATTTAAATCGCTTCGTATTCGAAATGTACGAATTCTGTCATCAGAATTATTTTTGATTCTTGTAAAACAGAATATAGAGAATAATTTACATTTGGTTTTCTTGATATTGGGCTTTAATTTTTCAGAAAGAATGTACTGTATCTCCTGAATGCATAGAAAATATAGAAAAATATAAAAATCTACCCTAAAAATATATTTTTTTTAAACTCACGCCTTGTGGTGGTCTTCCAAAAAAAAAATATTTTATAAAAATCTCCGTTTTTACAAAAGAAATCTACGCCTTCTGGTGGTTCTCAAAAAATATCTTTTAAAAATCCCAATCTTCCAAAAGATATTTTTACACCCTTCACCACACTGTGGTACAGGGTATTATGTCTTTGTGCATATGTTTGTAACAGGCAAAGAAAACGAGATAGACCTATGGTTCCTTTTGAGAATATGCACAGAATCACTTTTTAAGGAAAATCTGGCACAACTCCTCTATTTGGCCCAGGGACGAACCCTATTGAAATCGGGAACAACCGGCTCAGACGTAGATATAGCACCCATATATATTTTCGACCGATTTCATGTAAATGGTGTACCAAAGTCCATATATATTTTCCGATTGGCATAGCGTACTGAACTAAATCCAGAATGATGTGTGTAAAGTTTCGTGAACATCGGTTCAGTTTTACATATATCTCCCATATATATTTTCGACCGATTTCATGTAAAAGGTTCACCAATGTCACTATATATATTTCGATTTCCACGAAATTTGAATTGAGTCTAGAATGATGTGTTAAAAATTTCTTGAAAATCGGTTCAGATTTAGATATAGCTCCCATATATTTTTTCGACCGATTTAATGGAAATGGTGTACCAAAGTCCCTATATATATTCCGATTTGGGTGAAATTTGGAATAGCATACTGAATTGAGTCTAGAATGATATGTATAAAGTTTCTTGAAAATCGGTTCAGATTTAGATATAGCTCCCATATATATCTTCATCCGATTTAAGGTAAATGGTGAACCAAAGTCACTATATATGTTTCGATTTCCACGAAATTTGGCATAGCGCACTGACTTGTGTTTATAATGATGTGTGTAAATTTTCTTCAAAATCGGTTCAGATTTAGATATAGCTCCCATATATACGTTCCACCGATTTAATGTGAATGCTTCACCTATGTTCCCATATATCTTTCGATTTACACGAAATTTGGCATAGCGTACTGAATTGTGTTTATAATGATGTGTGTAAATTTTCTTCAAAATCGGTTCAGATTTAGATATAGCTCCCATATATATGTTCGACCGATTTAATGTGAATGGTTTACCAAAGTCCCTATATATCCTTCGATTTGCACGAAATTTGGCATAGCGAACTGAACTTAGACTAGAATGATGTATGTAAAATTTCTTGAAAATTGGTCCAGATTTAGATATAGCTTCCATATATAGTTTCGTTCGATTTTATGTAAAAGATGCACCAATGCCCCTATATATTTTAATGTAAATGGTTGACCAAAGTCAATATATATCTTTCGATTTGCACAAAATTTGACATAGCATACTGAATTGAGTCTAGAATTATGTGTGTTAAGTTTCGTGAAAACCGGTTCAGATTTATATATAGCGCTCATATATATTTCGACCGATTTTATGTGAATGGTTCACCAAAGTCCCTATATATCTTCCGATTTGGACGAAATTTGGTATAGCGAACTGAATTAAGACTAGAATGATGTGTGTAAATTTTCTTGAAATTCGGTTCAGACTTAGATATGGCTCTCATCTGCACGAAATTTGGGTTTATAAGTTAATTAAGAACTAAAAATGTGTCCGAATGCACAGAACATACTGAAATTATGTATAACCTAACATATAGCAAGTTTCGATGAAATCGCTTTAAATTTAGATATTTTGCTTTAAATTTATTTACCTAATTTTGTCCCATTGTAAGAAGCAACTCTATATCTGACCAAAATTTAGTTTAGATTGCAGAATGACATGTTTAATTTCATGTAAATGGTCCTTCAAAAATGTGACGTCTGTTAGGATTCCATCTGTTGAATATACGCAAAGTGGTGAAGGGCATCATATAGTAGGCCCAGTCCGACTTTACTATTTTCCTTACTTGTTTAAAAAAACACGCCTTGTTGTGGTCCTTGACAAATATATATATATATATATATATATATATTTTAAATCCAGGCCTCGTTTAGTTGCATGAACAATATTCTCAAAACCCCTACCTTATGTGAGTCTTCGAATATTCTCATAAAGCCACGTTCTCGATTGTTTTTTTTTTTTTTGAAGAATAACTTCGTTGTTTTGTGTCTAAAAATATTTTTTTTAATTCACCTTTATTTTAGTCCTTGAATAAAGTAATGATGAATTAAAAAAAATATACTTAAAAAAAAAAAAAATTTTTACTATTTTTCCTAGGAGAAAATTGTCCTCAGTTTCACTGATGTATACAATTGAAATTGAAAATATTTTCTTCACTCCAATGAACTCTACAAATATTTCATAGTATTGAATTTAAAAATACTGCATATTTGTGTTCATAAATTTTTCCTCCTGCTCTTTTGTTGTATTTCATGTCGTGTTTTTTATTTTTATTAAATCCTCACACAACACGACACGACATCGGACCTTGAACTTTGTTCTAGACCAAAAAAAAATAGAAAGGCCCAAAAAACGCAAAATTCATTTTTGGCTTGCTTTTTTTAAATAGTGCGACAATATATTGGAAACAAAAAAAGTATTTCGGTGTTTGGCTGTGTACAGCAAACGTTGCTTTGTATAAATTTTTGGCATATATTTTTCATATTTGCAACCTAACAAAAAAATTGTGTCTCAGTTTTCGGCGCTGATTTATGACTTTTTCAAAGGGGAATTTTATTTGGCTTTTATTTTTTCCGCCTGATATATCGACTAAATCGCCAGCAGTCAGCGTTTTTTGTACGCATATGCGTGTATGGAGGATGTAAGTGTTAAGGGTATTAAAATATTGCGTGACAAATATACGCAGTGGAGAAAAAAAGTGAAGGGGTTTACGAAAATTTGTTTGGCACAATGGAAAATAAAAATTGAAAGCTATTGTGATGTTTAAAAAAATATATATATTTTTTATTAAAATATTAAACACTTATTACAATGAAAAATTATTATTTCTACAAAAATTAAATTTTATTTTTCTGGTCATTGTGTATTAATGATTGTGGACTAAACAAATTTTGCCACCATAAAAGAATAATCCTCTGATAAAAATATTATAAAATTCATAATTCCTTACATGATGAATGCTGTAGTATTCACTCCGAATAACTGCAGCTTCTGGTTCATTTTTCTTTTATTATCTTAAAGTTCGAATATATTTTATATGACATAAATCATAACCATCATTTGTCAGTTATTTAATATGAAAAGGCAGCACAACACTGGGGTGTACTGAATATCGGAAAATTCATACTAGATACAATCACAATTTATTGCAATTTATCACCTTACAATCTAATCTATTTTTGTTTCATTTTTTATTCTAATTTGAATCTCGTCCAATGAATGAATAGCCTCGAGCATATTTTTCAAATAATAAATCATAATGATGGCATTCAAAGATACAATTTCAATAGACAATATATAACAAAAAAAAATCCGTCACATTGTTCGTTAGTCAGTAAGGGAGAGTCTATATGGATGAAAATTTAAAATAGAAGTGAAAATTCGGAAAATAATTTTTAATTTATTACTTTTTTAATTAAAAAAAAAATAGTGAGGAAAGCTGTAAAGTCGGCCTGGGCCGACTATATGACACCCTTCACCACTTTGGGTATATTGTACACATGTATCCTTAAAATTGTATGTCAATGTTCCCTCGAAGGAACATAATCATGTCTATCTGCAACTCATTATAAATTTAAATTCATTCGGGCAAATTTGGAGTCTACAGCGCACCATGGGACAAATTTATGAAAAACAATTTGTAGCAAAATTGATACAAGCTATTCGGTCGCCGCACCGTCAAAAATTTAATTTCTATCAGACACCCTTTCGAAATACATATGGTAGCTATGGCTGCATCTACACCAATTTCAACAAAACACAATAACGTCATTCAAGTCTCAATGTGATAGGTTGTGCAAAATTTCGTGTTAATCGGACAAACATTAACAGGTTGGTGCACCATTTATGTAAAATCGGACGAATATATATGTATATGTGGGAGCTATATCGAAACCTGAACCGATTTTTCCAAAACTTAACACACATCACTCAAGACTTCATTCAATACGGTGTGCCAAATTTCGTGCAAATCCAAGGATATAGTGTCTTTGGTGCACCATTTACATAAAAAGGGACGAAAATGTATATAGGACCTATATCTAAAGCTGAACCGATTTTCATGAAACTTAACACACATCACTCATGACTTCATGCAGTACGCTGTGCCAAATTTCGTGTAAATCGAAAGATATATAGGGACTTTGGAGCTTTATTTACCTTAAATCGGACGAAGATATATATGGGAGCTATATCTAAATCTGAACCAATTGTCACGAAACTGAGCACATATTATTGTCGACCTAATTCAGTACCCTATGCCAAATTTCGTGCAAATCGAAATATATATAGGGACTTTTGAGCTCTATTTGCTTTAAATCGGACGATAAAATATATGGGAGCTATATATAAATCTGACCCGATTGGTACACATCGTTCTAGACTCAATTCAGTATCCTATGCCCAATTTCGTGCAAATGGAAAGATATGTAAGGACTTTCGAGCTCTATTTACCTTAAATCGAACGAAAATATATATGGGAGCTATATATAAATCTGAACCAATTGTTACGATACTTAGCACACATCATTGTCGACCTAATTTAGTACCCTATACCAAATTTCGTGCAAATCGAAATATATAGGGACTTTTGAGCTCTATTTACCTTAAATCGGACGAAAATATATATGGGAGATATATATAAATCTGACCCGATTTTTTCATTCTAGACTCTATGCCAAATTTCGTGCAAATCGAAAGATATATAGGGACTTTGTTGACCCATTTACATTAAATCGGAAATAAACTATATATGGGAGCTATATCTAAATCTGGACCGATTTTCACGAAACTTGGCACACGTCATTCTAGATTCAATTCAGTACACTATGCAACATTTCGTGCAAATCGAAAGATATGTAGGGACTTTGGTACACCCTTTACCTAAAATCGGAAGAAATATATATATATATATATATATATAAATCTGAAACTTTTCGAAACTTGGCACACGTCATTCTAGACTCAATTCAGTATCCTGTGCCAAATTTGGTGCAAATCGAAAGATATATAGGGACTTTGGTGCCCCATTTACCTTAAATCGGACAAAACTATATATGGGAGCTATATCTAAATCTGAACCGATTTGCACGAAACTTTGCACACATCATTCTGGACCTCTATGCCAAATTTCGTGAAAAACGAAAGATATGTTGGGACTTTGATGACCCATTTACCTTAAATCGGACGAGAATATATATGGGAGCTATATCTAAATCTGAACCGATTTTCCTGAATTTCAACAGAGTTCATCCTTGAGCCAAATAACTGACTTGTGCCAAATTTCATCCAAATCGGATCATAAATGTGACCTGTACTTTGTTAACAATTTAACATGGACAGACGATTGGACGGACGGACAGACTGACGGACATGCATAAATCGACTCAGAAAGTGATTCTATGCATATTCTCGCCTTATAGAGGTCTTGAAAAAATATGCTTTAATAAATCCGCGCCTTATAGAGGTCTTGAAAAATATTCTTTAATAAATCCACGCCTCAGTTGGCCCTTGAAAAATATGCTTTAATAAATCCACGCCTTATAGAGGTCTTGAAAAAATATGCTTTAATAAATCCGCGCCTTATAGAGGTCTTGAAAAATATTCTTTAATAAATCCACGCCTCAGTTGGCCCTTGAAAAATATTCTTTAATAAATCCACGCCTCAGTTGGCCCTTGAAAAATATTCTTCAATAAATCCACGCCTAACAGAGGTCCTGAAAAGTATTCTTTAACTAATCCATGCCTTATAGAGGTCTTGGAAAAATATTCGTTAATAAATGCACGCCTTATAGAGGTGTACAATTTAACGCTAGTTGGCCAAGAGATGGACTGTATAGTTTATTCCTGGAAGGAAAGGCGGTGGCAACCTTTGCAATTGTAACATTGTATATTTCCAAATAAAAGAAAGGGGTAATTATCTTAGAAGCGGTGGAGCCGTTTTGCGTTTATTTGGTCGATCTTGTTGCTGGTTAAAATCCAAGTGACCGAGCAAAAGTTGATCGACATTTTGTTAGAAAGTATGAAACAATGAAAATGAAATAAAATGGAACAACCTTTCAGCAAATGAGTGAAAGCTCTTTTCAGATGAAGAAAGCTTGCCATATCAAATTAAAATACGTTAAATAATTTTGTAATTCAAATGCTTATTCTACATAATCTATTTTGTTAAACGCGGTTTAACAGAGGTCTTGGAAAAATATTCCTTGAGAGATATTAAAAAAATATTCTTTAATAAATCCGCGCCTTATAGAGGTCTTGGAAAAATATTCCTTGAGAGACCTTGAAAAAATATTCTTTAATAAATCCACGCCTTATAGAGCGAGGATTTATTAAAGGCGAGGATTTATTGCATATAAAGCATATTTTTTAAAGACCTCATAAGGCGTCGATTTATTGCCTTATGAGGTCTTTAAAAAATATACTTTAATAAATCCCCGCCTCCGTTGGCCCTTCAAAAATTTTCTTTAATTCCACGCCTGAGTTGGCCCTTGAAAAGATATTCTTTAATAAATCCTTGCCTTATGAAGGTCCTTCTGAGGGTCGTGAAAAGATATTCTTTAATAAATCCACGCCTTCGGAGGGTCTTCAAAATATTCTGTATTAAATCCATGCCTTCTGAGGGTCTTCAAAAATATTTGTAGTAAATCCACGCCTTCTACAGTTCCTTTCCTTAGCCCTTAATTTGAAACGCACGATTAGAAACCCATAGTTTAATCCACTTCCATGAGAATTTGGAAATAAAAGATTCACCAACTAACAAAAAAATCTAAGCTCAACTTAGCAGAATTTCGTATGTCATTGTAGTTGTGCATGAACCGGAAATAATATTGTAACAGTTAGTAGGCTTTTTTCAATTTGTCTGACGTTGTGTTTTTAGTTCTCGTGTTCATATTTTTTTGTTCCATGCATTGTAGACAGATACAACAAAATGCTCGTGTGTGTGTTCATGCTTTCACTTTTATGCTCACATAATCCGTTTATGTTGAAGTGCACTTCCCGTTTGTTTTGCCATTTTACAACATGAGTTGTTGTTGTGGTGGTACATGGTTTTTTTGTTGGTTAGCTAGTAGTTTAAAGTTGTATGATGTTACAATGTTTTGAAAGGCCTGCAAACAGGATTTAAGGCGAAAAAGGGACATTTACGAAAAAACATCAGACCAAAATGTTAAATCGCCTTGGCTTTTTACGATTTCAGTTTCACTTTTAAATTTCTCGGGACATGGTTTGAAGACATATTAATAGTTTCGAAAAATATATTTCTATATATATTTTTAAATTGAAAATTCTATCACAAAGAAGTTTTTGCCCAAAAATTATTTTCCTCCTAAAAATATTTCCAAATAAAACTATTTCTTAAAACCAATCATAGCCAGAAACGGGATTTACTTCTAAAACTATCAAACTTTTAATTCCATATACATACTCACGTATGACAAACACACATACGTATATACACACACTCTCAAACATCCTTTGACACAGTCACATAAATAAATTATTTAAAACGGAAAACTTTTCAAACATTTTACAAATGCCTCGTTCGCCACAAGGCAGCAAAAAGCACAACATTGTTAGTTTTAAATACTTTTTGTCCAAACACAAACCAAAAACCAGTAAGGAAAGTAGTAAAGTCGGACGGGGCCGACTATATGATACCCTTCACCACTATGGGTATATTAAACAGGACTATTAACATTAAATTGGATGGAATATAATATGTTATATTTATCTACATGTGAATCTACCTAGATCTGCCCATAAAGTATGTAAATCGACTTCAAACAAATATAAATAGGTCATCCGTTGGGCTATGCCTTTACTTTAGAAAACGCAACTACGTAATTCTATGCTCAATTTTGTACATTATGCAAAATATGATGACAATCTGACTAACATGAGGAGTATGATGCCCAATTTACTTGAAATCGGGTGAAAATATATATGGAAGCTCTATCCAAATATTAAGCGATTTCAAACACACTTGTCACAGGTTAGGTTATACTAATTTTAGAACGTTTTGTTCCTATTGGTTCCTTGGTGCGTAAATTACTTAAAATCAATCTATAAGACAGACATCACTCTAGGCTCAATTCAGTACGTTATGCCAAATTTCTTGCAAATCGAAGGATATATAGGGACTTCATCACCATTTACATGAAATCGGACGAAACTATATATGGGAGCTATATCTAAATCTGGACCGATTTTCACGAAACTTGGCAGGCATCATTCTAGGCTCAATTCAGTACGCTATGCCAAATTTCGTGCAAATTGAAAGATATATAGGACTTTACCATTTACATGAAATATGAAACTATATATGGGAGCTATACCTGTAAATATTTGAAACTTGGCAGACATCACTCTAGGCTTAATTCAGTACTTTATGCCAAATTTTGTGCAAATAGATGGATATATAGGGACTTTGGGGCACTCCTACATGAAATGGACGAAACTATATATGGGAGCTATATCGGAAATATGTCCGATTTTCACGAAACTTGGTAAATATATAGGCTCAATTCAGTACGCTATGCCAAATTTTGCAATTTTTCACACATATATAGTTAGGGTCCATTACATGACCCGCAAACTATATATGACCGATCTATATCAAAACAGACATGCTTATTTTCACGAAATTTGGCAGGCATGCAAAAATTCGCTAAATGATTAGGCTGTACCATAATTGTCGTGCAAATCTGAAAGATATATAGCGACCGTTTAGAAAATCAGACAAATATATATATGGGAGCTATTTTCTGAACCCATTTTTCCCAATTTAAATATTGGACCGAATAAGTGACTTGTGCCAAATTTCATCCAAATCGGATCATAAATGCGACCTGTACTTTGTTTACAATTTAACATCTACAGACGGACGGACAGACACACACGGACTAGATCAACTCAGCTAGACGGACATGCATAAATCGACTTAAAAAGTGATTCTATGCATATTTCAAAAGGAACCATGTGTCTATCTCGTTTCCTTTTGCCTGTTACAAACATATGCACAAAGACATAATACCCTGTACCACAGTGTGGTGAAGGGTATAACAAGAAACTGGAAAATGGAAAACCAAAATAAAAACAAGAATAAAAAAACAAATGTGGTTTTGTAAATGTTGTTCGACTGAATGCCCTGAGTAGAGTTCGAGCACAACTAAACTGAATCCAACTCGACACTAAGCTGGTGAGCAAATTTTTAGCCACTGTTGTTGTTTGTCGTTGCAATGAATATTCCATGAACTTGACCATATCCACAATGAAAACCAGGTTAGAAATGGCTAAATAGGGGCAAATACATATACACAAATGTATATGGCTATTATGGGAGTATAAAAGTTAATCGAAAATACTCATGGAATATAAAAATGGGGTCTGGACCAAGCGACATGAAGAAGAAAAAATTAAAAAAAACTAGAACAATAAAAAAATATTTAAAAAAAAACTATGCCTTGTATAGATCCAAGAATGATATTTAAAAACTGTAAGGAAAGTAGTAAAATCGGACTGGGCCGACTATATGATACCCTTCACCACTTTGGGTATATTCTACATATGTATCCTAACAGACATCGCGTGTTTGTTATATATCTATATCTGAACCGATTTCAGGGAAACTTGCCAGAGACTAATTTATATTACTTCAGTACGTTGTGTCAATCGGTCTAGCTATGGATCTTTTCACGAAGCTTAGCAACATCATCACAGACTTAATTCAGTACTTTATACCAAAATTCGTGCAAATCGAAATTATGAATATATCTAAACTATGAATATATCTTAATCTATATCTAAATCTGAACCGATTTTCACGAAACTTTGAACACATCATGCTAGACTTAATTCAGTACGCTATGACAAAGTTCGTGCAAATCGAAAAATATATAGGGACTTTGGTACGATTTACCTTAAATCGGACGAAGAAGATATATATCTATACTAATAAAAGAGTAAAGTGATTGACTGACTGACTGATTGACTGACTGACTGATTTAACGATTCATCAACGCCCAGACGAAACGGCTGAAGCTAGAATCTTGATATTTTGGGTGAGGGCCACTCTTGGCCCAAATGTGACAGATAAGGCTGGGTTTTTGGAAATTCGTACTAGAAGGGTACGAAAAGTACTAAAAAGTACTAAATATGATATCATTTGTATTTGGCGAACCAGTAGAGCTAGAACTCTGAAATTTGGATTGAGGGTCACTGATGGAGTGTAGGATAGATGTACCAAAGGGTTTTTGGAAATTCGAACTACAACTATCCGAAATGTACGAAAATGTACTAAATTTGGTACAATTCTGTAGCATGAGAACGGATAGAGCTAAAAACTTGAAATTTGGAATGCGAATTAGGGTTGGGAAGTAGGGTCGATATAAGGAGATGGTTTTGAAACCGTGTACTCATGTGTACGAAAAGTACTATATGGTACTATATTTGTTACAAATTTGATTTGGAGGTACAAATGGAGCTAGAATCCTGAAAATTGAAAGTAACATTACCGTCGGAGTATAGGATTGTGATATGTACGTAGTTTTGGAAATTTGTTACTTATGTGTACGAAAAGTACTAAATCGTACTATAATTGGTACAATTTGGATTTGGGTGAACCGATAGAGCTGAAACAATGAAATTTGGAGTTAGGATCATTTTAGTGGTGTAGGATTGGGGTCAGGACTCAGTTTAAGACATTATTACTTATGTGTACTAAATGGTACTAAATTTGGTGCAATTTGAATTTTAGGTGAACCAATTGAGCTAGAATCATAAAATTTGGAGACAGGGTCATTGTTGAGGTGTAAGATTGAGATATGTAGGGAGTTCTAAAATTTTGTACTTATGTGTACTAAATTTGGTACAATTTAATTTGTGGGTGAACCGATGGAATTGGAATCCTGAAACTTGAATTTAGGATCACTGTGGGGGTGTTCGTTTGAGTTAAGTAGGAAGTTTTTGAAATTCGTACTAAATGGTACTAAATTTGGTACAATTTGAATTGTGGGTGAACCAATAGAGTTGGAATCCTGAAATTTAGATTTTAGAGCACTGTGGGAGTGTTGGTTTCGGTTAAGTTGGAAGTTTTTGAAATTCGTACTAAATGGTACTAAATTTGGTACAATTTGAATTTTAGGTGAACCAATTGAGCTAGAATCATGAAATTTGGAGTCAGGATCATTGTTGAGGTTTAAGATTGAGATATGTAGGGAGCTTTAAAAATTCGTACTAATGTGTACTAAATTTGGTACAATTTAAATAGTGGGTGAACCGATAGAGTTGGAATCCTGAAACTTGGATTTAGGATCAGTGTGGGGGGTAGGATTGGGGTATGCAAGAAGTTTGGGAATTAGTACTACTGTGTACTAAATTTGGTACAATTTGAATTGTGAGTGAACTGATAGAGTTTGAATCCTAAAACATGGATTTAGCATCACTGTGGGGGTGTAGGACCGGGGTATGTAGGAAGTGTTGAAATTTTGTATTACTTTGTACTAAATTTTGTACAGTTTGAATTGTGGGCGAACCGATAGAATTGGTATCTTGAAACTTGGATTTAAGATCATTGTGGGGATGAAGGATTGGGATATGTAGGAAGTTTTAAAAATTCGTACAAATGTGTACTAAATTTTGTACAATTTAAATTTTTGGTGCACCAATACAGCTGGAATCCTGAAATTTGGAGTTAGGGTTACAGTTTCAAAATAGTACCAAATGTGGATTTGAGTAAACCGATAGAGCTAGAATCTTGAAATTTGAAGTTAGGATCACTGTCGGGGTGTAGTATTGGGCTATGTAGAAAGTTTTGGACATTCGTAATAATGTTTACTAAATGGTACCAAATGGTGGTTGGGGGGTTCGAATGGGGTATGTAGGAAGTTTTGGAAATGTCTACTAATGTGTACTAAATGGCACTAGATTTGGCACAGTTTGGATTAAAAGTTAACCGATAGAGCTGAAATCTTGAAATTGAGTAATAAGATTTTCATTGGATTGCATGATGTAGGCAGTAATGCAAATTTGTACCTATGTGTATTAAATGGCACTAAATTTGAAACAAATTGGATTTAGGTGAACCGATAGAATCCTGAAATTTGATATTAAGATTGGGGTATGTGGGAAGTGTTGGAAATTCGTATGTTAATGTAGGAAGTTATGACAATTTATATATTTATGTTTACTAACTGGTACTTAATTTGGATTTGGGTGAAGCTATATTTGAAATTTGGAAATTTAACTAAATGACACCAAATTTTGTATAGTGCTTGATTTATTTTGCGGTCAGAATTTGTGTGTAGGGTTGAGTACTATAAGAGAACATTGGTACTAAACGGCTTTAAAGGTGTTAAAATTGGTTGGTATTGGGTTTCAAATACTTCCCACATTCGCTGACGAAGTAGCGGGTATATGCTAGTATATATATATATATATATATAGGGACGAAAGATATATTGGGACTTTGGTACACAATTTACCTTAAATCGGACTAAGATATATATGGGAGATATATCTAAATCTGACCCGATTTTCACGAAACTTATCGCACATCATTTTAGATTTAATTCAGTAAGCCTAATACAAATTTCGTGCAAATCAAAAGATTTACATGGACTTTGGTGTACCATTTACCTAAAATCGGGTGAAACTATATATATATATATATATAAATCTGAACTGATTTTCACGAAACATCGCAGACATTTTTCTAGACTTAATTCAGTAGACTATGCCAAATTTCGTGGAAATCGAAAGATATGTATAGGCTTTGGCACACCATTTACCTTAAATCGGACGAAAACATATATGGGAGCTATATCTAAATCTGAACCGACTTTTCCCAATTTCAATAGGGCTCGTCCTTGGGCCAAAAAAATCGGATCATAAATGCGACCTGTACTTTGTTTACAATTTAACATGGACAGGCGGACGAACGGACATACATAAATCGACTCAGAAAGTTATTCTATGCATATTCTCAAATGGAACCATGGGTCTATGTCGATTATTTTTGCCTGTTACAAGCATATGCAAAAAGAAATAATACCCTGTTCCACAGTGTGGTGAAGGGTTAAAAACTACGCCTTGTATTGATCATTCAAAGAGGAGGAGAGAGAGGAATGCCTGTTCGTGGCCTTCCTCTTCTACAGGGACCATCAGTGGGCTCGTTTTTTTATGCCTTTTGAACTGGAACATTCTCATTCATTCGCACAACATGACCTAGCCACCGTAGTCGCTGCAGCTCAATACGACTGACTATAACCATGTCAGCGTATAAATTGTAAAGCTCGTGGTTCATTCGACGCCTATATTCACCGTCGACGCAGATCGGGCCGTAGATCTTTCGGAGAATTTTTCTTTCAAACACCCCAAGAGCTGTCTCATCTGCTTGCGCATGTACCCATGCTTCAGATCCATATAATAGCACGGGTAGTATCAGCGTCTTGTAAAGTGTGACTTTGGTCTGGCGGGACGTGGCCTTGTTTCTAAACAGCTTACTTAGACCATAGTAGCAACTGTTGGCCATCACAATCCTTATCCGAATTTCAAAACTGATGTCATTCGTTTTATTTATGGCGGTACCAAGGTATATAAAATCTTTAACTACCTCGAAGCTCTAGTTCTCAAGTTCCACAGTTGGCCCGAGTCTACTGGACGTCTTGCGCGTTGATACCATCAGCTTTGTCTTCTCGCCGTTTACTGCCAGACCCACTTTGGCAGACTTCTTCTCGATTTGTTCAAAGGTGGCTTTTACCGCTCTCAGTGTTCGACCCATTATGTCGATGTCATCGGCGTAGGCGAGTAACATGTGTTGTTTGGTGTACAGAGTGCCATTTCCGTTCATACAGCACACTGGATAGCATTTTATATGCGATGGGAAGGAGACTTATTCCTCTATAGTTTTGTGCACGGGACACAGGATGCTGAGGTTCCAATCATTGGAAATGCATTCCTCTAGCCAAATTGTACTAATCAGCTGGTGCATGCTCTTGACTAGCATCTGACCACCAGTCTTGAATAGTTCGGCTTGTAGACCATCGGCTTCTGCTGCTTTATTTTTCGTGAGCCAATTAATTGCTTTTATGACCTCATCTTGGCAAGGTGGTATACACTCCATACCGTCATCTATTATTGGTTCTGGGTTATCCTCTTCGCCGCTACTACCAGATACCAGAAGATTTTCAAAATACTCATTCCAGATCCTCAACACGCTGTCTGTATCTGTCACCAGGTTTCCTTCTTCATCTCTACAGGAGGGTGTGCTTGCGCCAAAACGTTCGGCTTGGTGTTTTACTCCTTGTTAAAAATTCCGGACTTTATTTTGACTCCTGTACATCTCGATTTGCTCTCGCTCGCGTTTTTCCTGTTCATTCTCCTCTTTTCTGAAAACACGTTTCTCCTCTCTCCTTTTCTCCTGATAATTCTCCATCGCATTACCTGTTGCTACTGTCTGCAGGATTGCCCTATACGCTTCGTTTTTCATATCAGTAACATTACGACACTTCTGATAGTACCATGAGCTTCTGGTGGTGGTCTTTGGTACCCAAGTGTTGCTTTTGCTGCAGTTTGTAGGGAGTGGGCAATTCTTTGCCATTGTGTTTGTATACTATTATCAGGACAAGAAGTGCTTTCGTCAACCAGGTGGGTAAGTTGTGCGGAGTAGGCCTTGGCTACCTGTTGTGTTTGCAACTTTTCGACGTCGAGTTTCCGCGTTGTGTTAGATCGCACCTTTGCTGCCTATATTAAGACGCTGCTACAAAGTAGTGGTCCGAAATGATATTCGCTCCTCGGATCGATCGAACGTCTAATACACTGAATAAATGCCTTCCGTATATGACAACATGATAAATTTGATTTCTCGTTGCTTGATCAGGAGAAATCCAGGTGACCTTGTGTATATCGAGATTCTTGAATCTGGTGCTGCTAACTACTATGTTTTTTTGCTGCCGCGAAGTCAATCAACCTCATGTCGTTGTCGGATGTTTCTTCATGAAGCCTGAGTTTTTCTCCTAGCAGAATTTTTATGTCATGGCCAGGGCAGCGATCATATGCTGTTTCTAGGCTCTCGTAAAATATGTGTTTGGTCTGCTCATCTTTGCCTTCGGTTGGAGCATGGGCGCAAATAGGAATGATGTAGAAGAACTTCGCTTTTATCCGGATTATAGCAATTCGCTCATCTACTGGAGTGAATCTGGAGACGAAGTCGTTTATTCACCTGTTGACCATAAATCCGCAGCCAAATTCATGTCTCGTTTGAGTGCGTATTCGTCTGATTTACTTACGCCAGTCCCATTCCATCGCATTTCCTGTAAGACAATAATATCGGCTTTGTACTTCTTGAGTACATCCGCCAAAGCGAACACTGAGCCTGTTCTGTACAACGTGCGCACATTCCAAGTGCAGATTCGCAGATCGTTATCCTTTATACGTTTGCGGGGATCGTCATCATTAGGGGCGATTGGTTTTCTTTTTCTTTGCTTTTTCATAGTAGGAGGGGTTTTCCGAGTGTGGGCAACTAACCCAACACCTCATCCCATTATTTTATAGTTCTTATGGGTGAACTCGCGACACATATTAGCTCACTAGTTCAACGGGTGATGAAAATAGCTACCCTATGTGACACCGCGGGGAGGTCAGTGTCCACAATTGAGATGAAAGAGGGGCCAAGAAAAGACTGGGCTTCTTCATGTCAAAGCCAATCAGAACCGTTGCTTGGTATCTATCATCCCCTACGCCACCCCCACGCCTTATGTTAGACCTTGAAAAAATATTCTTTAAAAAACCCACACCTTATGTTAGACCTTGAAAAAATATTCTTTAAAAAACCCACACCTTATGTTAGACCTTGAAAAAATATTCTTTAAAAAATCCACGCCTTATGTTAGACCTTGAAAAAATATTCTTTAAAAAATCCACGCCTTATGTTAGACCTTGAAAAAATATTCTTTAAAAAATCCACGCCTTAGGAGGACTTTTTTAAATCCAAATATTCAGCTGGTTTTTAAAATATTGTTTACAAAAACTACGCCGTGTGTACCTTTTTGAACCATTTTTTTAAACCCTCTCTATTTATATATTTACCATCATTGCTTATGCATACCAGCTCCGTACACTATTTTATATTCCATTTTTTTTTGTCGAACTATCTCTCCCAGAGCTGTGTGCATGTTTTAAAGCTCTTACAAAGACCAACTAAAGCCAGAGTAGGAATTCCAACAAAAAATACCATTACCCTTTGGCTTAACTCATTGGTCGGGTAGTAATCAACTTCACATTCCAAAAAAACACGCTCACACAAACAGAAAAACAAAACGAAACCGGCAAACCGAAATGGATAGACGGCAGCCAAACATACATTCGTAAACACATACACAAATACAGATAGAAAGATATTGCGGACTGTCAAATAAACAATTCATGTAATCAGATAGTAGCGTCATAAACATCGTCCATCACAGTGGTAAATATAGACGACGAGCAGTACAAATGTCCATACAACACATAAACACACACACACACATAGGTATTCATACTCATGTTTATAAACATTTGTATGGGAATGTAGATTTTGTTGTTTGTTTGTTTATAAACGACCTTCCTTTCGGTTTGAAATGTGGTGTATTTGTATGTGTGTGCGTGTGTGTGTTTGAGTTGGCATGCATGCAAATGAACACAACAGTGATTTTCTCATTTCATCAACACTTTTACTCTCGACATTGAAATGCTTTGCATGCTTTGGTCGTTTGTGAGGGAGAGGGAGGGACGGATGATTGTCAAGCTTTATGAAATAAAATAGGCGCCAACGAAATGAATCACAGAATAAGCTGTGTGGTCCAACTGTGTGTTAGTGAATCTCGTTGAGTATTTAAGTAATGAATATCCTGAATCGGACAAACAAACACAACACAAACACACACACACATAGAGTCATACAAACATAAACCCACTCACTCTACCGGATTGACAATCTTTCCACATGATGACAATAAATGCCAACGACTTAGTCCACAAAAAACAGAGAGATGCGAGTATTTACCATTGGACACATAAGGCATGTGAAATTAATCCTTGTTAGCTTTTGGCTGACTTAACATTGTTTTTGAAGAGGAGGAGGTATAGTGGGGAATACATTTGTGTTAAAGAAACTATTTGTTTAAAATTTAAGTAAATACTAGGAAATATTTTTGAAAGAATAAAAAAATTTGGGAATCTATAAAGGGTGCATAGAAAACCTAAGCAGCATATCTAAAACATATTCTTTTAAAAATTCTCGCCTTATGGTATCCTCTAAAAAAAATTCTTTAAAAAATCCTCGTCTTATGGTAGCCTCTAAACTCATCTTTAAAAAAAATCTTTATTCTTTTTATATACCAAACGATACCCTGCACAACTACCACGGAACTCGGATGTTTATTCCGATTCCCTTCGACATTCGACTAGAAAACCCCCAAAAAAATTAAGTTTTCCGTCCACTACATCCTAAAATTTTAATCAGATCATCATCGAAAATTATAGGCGTTGTCTTTGACGATATTTGGAACTTTATGGAAAATTTTAAAGGACTCAACGATATATTTCCGCCCTCTACTGAGGTAATGTGTTACTAAATAATATCTGAATACGCAAGCACATGTAAATATTTGTGTGTAACTCCCACATCCGAGTACATACGACAATGTAATTGGAGTCATTTTGAAGATCAACCATTCCTCTTGGATACACTATCAACTTCGCGGATCTATAGGCTTCACAAGTAAATATGTACACCATAGAATACAAAGTTTGTCATTTTCACACAAAAGTTTGACCCGTTAAATAATGACCGATCTTTATTAAAGCAGGCGTGCATATTCTCTGTCCCAATTCTCGTCTCCATGTAAAATTTCGCAATGTTAGGGTCAAATTTGCGGTCTCTAGAGCGACCAGAAAAACCGACAAAAATTAAATATTTGTTCCATATCATCCCCTAAATATTAACCGATCTTTACCAAAAACAATAGGGGTCTTCACTGGTCAAAACCCTTCCTACATGCAAAATTTCGTGAAGATTGGTCCATAACTGTGGCCTGTATCGTGTTTACAAATAATAATGGACGGACAGACGGACGGACGGACATGTCTAGATCGACTCAGCTAGTCGAGAAAGACGATCGGTATACTTAATTGTGGGTCTAGGACCAATATTTCGCGGCGTTACAAACTCTTGGCGCTGCACAAGGCTATAATACCCTGACAACATAGTTGTGTAGGGTATAAAAATAGCACGTCTCTTAATAATAAATATACTCTAAGAATATTCTTTAACAGTCCACGCCTTATGGTAGCCTCTAAAAAATATTGTTTACCCAGTAAGGAATGTAGTAAAGTCGGACCCGGTCGACTATATGGTACCCTTCACCACTTTGGGTATATTGTACATGTGTATCCTTACAATTGTATGTCAATGTTCCCTCGAAGGAACATATTTATGCCTTTCTGCAACCTATGATGCATTTAACTTCATTCAGGTCGATTTAGAGCCGTCTGCGTACCATGGGACAAATTTATGGAAAACGATTTACAGCAAAATTGATACACAATATTCGGTACGCCGCACTGTTAAAAATATAATTTCAATCAGACACCCGTTCGAAATACATATGGAAGCTATGGCTGCATTTGCACCAATTTCAACAAAACCCAATAACGCCATTCAAAACTTAATTTGATACGCTGTGCAAAATTTCGTGTTGATCGGACAACCATTAGGAGCTTGGTGCACAATTTATGTAAAATCGGACGAATATATATGTATATGTGGGAGCTATATCCAACTACGAAATGATCTTCACAAAACTTTGGTCACATTATTCTAGACTTAATTCAGTATACTGTGCCAAATTTCCTGAAAATCGAATAATATTTTGGGACTTTGATACACCATTTACATTAAATCGGACGAAGATTTATATGGGGCCATATCTAAACCTGAACCGATTTACTGGAAACTTAACACACATTATTCTAGACCTAATTCATTACGCTATGCCAAATTTCGTGCAAATCGAAAGATATATAGAGACTTTGGTACACCATATACTTTGAATCGGGCGAAACTATATATGGGAGCTATATCTAAATCTGAACCGATTTTTACGAAATTTAGCAGATATCGTTCTAGACTTAAGTAAGTACGCTATGCCAAATTTCGTGCAAATCGATAGATATATAGGGACTTTGGTACCCCATTTACCTTAAATCGGATGAAAATATATATGGGAGCTATATCTAAATCTGAACCGATATTTACGAAACTTAGCACACATCATTCTAGACCTTGTTCATTACAAGGTGCTAAATTTCGTACAAATCGAAAGACATATAGGGTCTTTGGTGCATCATTTATCTTAAATCGGACGAAAATATATATGGGAGCTATATCTAAATCTGAACCGATTTTTTCGAAACTTAGCACACATCATTCTAAGCTTAATTCACTTCATTAAATTTGGCACAGATCATTCTTGAGTTAGTTCAGTACGCTGTGCCAAATTTCGTGCAAATCGAAAGTTATGTAGGGTCTTTTGTGGACCATTTACATTAAGGGGACCCCCCCCTTTCTCGGGGTCAAAAATTTTGTTCATATAATTCGAATCTACACTAATTAAAGAATGTCCCTACAAAATTTCAAATGAAAATCTCAAGAACTTTTGAAGATATAGCCGATTTATTGTGTCAGCATCAAGTGACGGCTGAAGGGCTTCTCAAACTTTAAACGCGTTTTTCTCTAAACATGTTTTTGCGAATGGCGGGCACGATAACTCAAAAACTAATAACCCAATCGACTTCAAATTTTTACACGTTTCTCTGTGAGTGTATAGCTATCGTATGATCTAGGATAAAGCCAATCGGTGAAGATCTTCCTTATTTTTTAAATTGGGTTTTGATAAAAAATCGGCGATTTTCCAAAAATATTTTTTCAAAGGTCCACCATTGTGTTAATTTTGGAGCGAAGTCAATAATCCTAGTACATACGAGAGCCAGACATGTACTCCTTGTAACACCGTTGGAATTTTCGGATTCCGATGTTTCAGTGAGGAGTTATCATGCCCGCCATCAAAAATAAGGACTTTTCTTTAATTACAAAAAACAACAACAAAACAATAACAAAAATTTTTTGTAAATTATTTTTCTTCTAATTTAAATCTTCAAGTATATATGTGTTAAGTTACAAACCTTAACAAGCATTGGTTTTGATTTACCAGCCCATTGAAAATCTTGAAAAAATAAAATCGAGAATGGGTGGGGTTCCCTTAAATCGGACGAAAATATATATATATGAGAGCTATATCTAAATCTGAACCGATTTTTCCCAATTTCAATAGAGTTCGTCCTTTGGCCAAGTAAGTATTGGCACCAATTACTTCATTCATTTCATTCAAATCGGATCATAAATGCGACCTGTACTTTGTTTACAATTTAACATGGACAGACAGACGGACGAACATGCTTAAATCAACTTAGAAAGTGATTCTATGGATATTTTCTATCGTTTCCTTTTGCCTGTTACAAACATATGCTCAAAGACATAATACCCTGTACCACAGTGTGGTGAAGGGTATAAAAATCCATGCCTTGTGGTAGCCTCTAAAAACTAGTCTTTAAAAAATCCATGCCTTATGGTAGCCTCTAAAAACTGATCTTTAATAAATCGATGCCTTATGGTAGCCTCTAAAATCTAATTTTTAAAAAATCCATGCCTTATGCTAGCCTCTAAAAACTAATCTTTAAAAAAATCGATGTCTTATGGTAGCCTCTATAATCTAATTTTTAAAAAATCCATGCCTTATGCTAGCCTCTAAAAACTAATCTTTAAAAAAATCGATGTCTTATGGTAGCCTCTATAATCTAATTTTTAAAAAATCCATGCCTTATGGTAGCCTCTAAAAACTAATCTTTAAAAAAATCCATGCCTTGCATGGATCCTAGAAAAATATTCCTTAAAAATCCATGCTACCATATAGCCTCTAAAACTAATCTTTAAAAACCCCATGCCTTATGGTACCCTCTAAAATCTAATCTTTAAAAAAATCCATGCCTTATGGTAGCCTCAAAAAAGTAATCTTTAAAAAATCCATGCCCTATGGTAGGCTCTAAAAACTAATCTTTAAAAAATCCATGCCTTATGGTAGCCTCTAAAAAGCAATCTTTAAAAAATCCATGCCTTATGGTAGCCTCTAAAAACTAATCTTTAAAAAAATCCATGCCTTGCATGGATCCTAGAAAAATATTCCTTAAAAAATCCACGCCTTGCATAGATCCTAAAAAAATATAAAAAAATATTCCTTGAAAAATTTACGCCTTGTGTAGACCCTATTATCATTTACACCACACTCTATTCATTTACATTATCAAATTTTCCACACTACTAAGCGCCTCCATATTGACACACACCAGCTACATATCTACACACCCTTCGATAATACAGAGGCCACCATCTGTAGCAGATAATAACAACAAACAGATTGGCTTTAATGTAATAAAAATTTAATTAGTTGTCATAAAAGGCAACTTAAGTTGTTGTCGAACACAAATTATAAAGAATAAAACAACAATGCCAACAACAGCAACAACGACTAACAGCTGCAACAGATGCAATGTGCATCGTTATAATCATTTTTTTTTCGTTCTCCTCCATTCGCCTAACAAACTTTTATGTTCTCGATTTTTGTAGGAGGACAAAATTTTTTGTTCCTTTGGCAAGGAAAATTTGTGTGTGTGTGCTCCAACAACAACAGATTTTTGAGAATTTTTGGGAAGCAGGGTCGTATATGAAGAAGGGATTATTAAAAATAATATGAAAATAGGAGACAGGGTCCATTTAACGTTCTAGGAGTACAAAATATAACGACTTATATCAAAAATTTTGTTTGTGGACAGTCTTAGATTTCAGGGAGAGATTGGTATTTCCCTCTTTGACCAGTTATGGATTTCATAGCTATGTATAAAAATTTTAAATTGTTTTCTAAATTCAAACTATTCTATAGAGTTTCATATACTAAGCCCAACAATCTCTTAGCTACGTCTGTGCTACTTTTCCTAAATTAGCTATGGGTATTGTCGTATTCTTCTACTATTTCTTGTCAAAAAAAAAAAAAAAAAAAAAAACAATAATGTTCTAAAAAAATACAACAACAGCAACAAAAATAATGACAATCTAAAGTTCCATAATATTTAACGCCAAACGGAAACGACACATTTTTTGTTCTATAAAAATCGTGCTACTCAGACATCAGCACACCATGTGTAGCAGGAGCAGCAGCACAGCTATGAATGTTAAACAGGAAGCGGAAGTGAATTTGTTTTTTAGGGGAAACCCGGAGCTTATATGTGAACGTGAGTGAATTAGAAAGAGAGTGTGAGTATGTGTGTTGCTGTGTGCGTATGTTCACTGATGAGTTTAAGTCATTATATGGGTGTTTTTATGAACATGCTGCTGTTTATTATATGTACACACTTAGTCATTATGCGGTTGAGCTATTTTAATTTGCTGTTGTTGTTTTGGTTTAGAAGCTTTTTAGCACTGTTGAGCGTATTGTTGGTGTCTTAATGAAGTCTATTAGAGAATATTGCTTATAATTAAAAAGTTGTTTGTTTTTGCACTTGCTTGCTTTCTTCGATGAGATAAATGTTTATTGCTATGAATTATGATGATGGTTTTTGGATAAGATGGAAGAGGAGGAGTTTGGAAGGAGGTATTTTCTCATCGGAAGAATAAATGGGGGCTTTGGCTTTTAATATTTTTCAATTAGCATGGGTGGGTTGTGTTAAATTAATTTTTCAAGGAATTTCCATATTTTTTCAAAGGATCTAAACAAGGTGTGGATTTTTTAAAGAATATTTTTTTTAAGGCCTATACAAGGAGTGGATTTTCTAAAAAACATTTTTAAGGCCTATACAAGGCGTGGATTTTTAATGAAAATTTTTTAAGGCCTATACAAGGCTTGGATTTTTTAAAGAATATTTTTTAAGGCCTATACAAGGCGTGGATTTTTTAAAGAATATTTTTTTAAGGACCTACACAAGGCGTGGATTTTTTAAAGAATATTTTTTTAAGGACCTACACAAGGCGTGGATTTTTTAAAGAATATTTTTTTAAGGACCTACACAAGGCGTGGATTTTTTAAAGAATATTTTTTTAAGGACCTACACAAGGCGTGGATTTTTTAAAGAATATTTTTTAAGGCCTATACAAGGCGTGGATTTTTTAAAGAATATTTTTTTAAGGACCTACACAAGGCGTGGATTTTTTAAAGAATATTTTTTTAAGGACCTACACAAGGCGTGGATTTTTTAAAGAATATTTTTTTAAGGACCTACACAAGGCGTGGATTTTTTAAAGAATATTTTTTTAAGGACCTACACAAGACGTGGAATTTTAAATAATATTTTTTCAAGGACCTACACAAGACGTGGATTTTTTAAAGAATATTTTTTTAAGGACCTACACAAGGCGTGGATTTTTTAAAGAATATTTTTTTAAGGACCTACACAAGGCGTGGATTTTTTAAAGAATATTTTTTTAAGGACCTACACAAGGCGTGGATTTTTTAAAGAATATTTTTTAAGGACCTACAAAAGTCGTGAATTTAAAAAAGGTGTGGATTAAAGAAGAATATTAAAAAAACAACGATTTTAAAATTAATATTTGCAATACAATCCCTGTCTGTCTCATTGAGTATTCATTTTCCATATCAGCCAGTATGATATGACTTGTGTGTACTAAATGTCACATCATAGCATTTTAATACAACCGACAGTTATTTTATGGCTTTGAACAAATGTCAACATCTGCAATACCTTTCTTTTCAGAAATATCTACTACCACAACACCATTCCTTTTTGACACTGTCATGACATCTGCTGTCACAGTTCAATTTAGTTGATAATGCAACAAGTTTCAAGTTCGTAAACTATGTGGGAGTAAGTTTCTTCTTAAACATACATATACATAAATTTGAAGTTTTTATTTCTAAATTATTCGGATATTATTGTGGACCACACACCCACAACTATAAATGAGTTAGGAAATTTATAGTCTATAATTTCTTGTTTATATAAAAATCGACTACTACAAACTTTTTAAGCATTAAAAGGCGGTAGAATACAATTTTGTAAAAAAAAATATGATCTCATATTTTCATATGCAATTTAAATTAAAAAAAAAAATGGTTGAAAAAATATTGTTCGCAACTCCCCCACTGTGCAATTGAAACCCCATACCAGCTGTTGCTTTCAGAATTTTATTCTTTTAGGCGGTATAATAAAATTTTGTAAAAAGATATGATCTCATATTTTCATATGAAATTAAAATTTCAAAAAAAAAATGGATTAAAAAATTATGTTCGTAACTTCCCCACTGTGCAATTGAAACCACATACCAGCTGTTGCTTTAAGAATTTTATTCTTTTTTTCCTGCAATTTATATATACTGCCAATAAAACCAATTTCAATGTTTGCCTATACAACTCGATGGTATAATGATTCCTGCTGCTACCTCCACCAACAATACATGACCATATTACATGTTCGATGCATGTATACCCTTCTCCAACCCCTTCCCTAATGTACTATGCCGACTGCTGTTGAGTGTATCTTTGGTTTCATTCTCGCCTTCAATTTCTTTATTATAACCGTTTGAGTGTGTGTGTGAGGATGGCAGTTGGGTTCGATGGTTCGCTATAGACCATTGAACACTCATAACATTTTTAATGACCTTTTGCAAATAAATCTACAAACATTTGGTTAAGGATTTAAATATCCTCCCCAATTTTTTTATCTGTTCTGCAACAATTTCTGATACATTTTTTTTGTTTTATTAAAAGTCATAAATGTCATAAAATATCAATAAATTTTAGCAAAAATAATAAATTGTGAGACAGAGTTTTTTTTTTGCACAATATTTGATATTTTTTATTTAGGTTTTACCAAAAATAGGCGTGGACTTTAAAAACATTTTTTCAATGACCAAACATAGCCGTGGATTTTTAAAAATATATTTTCAATGTCCAAATATAGGCTGGATTTTTAACCATTAAGGAAAGTAGTAAAGTCGGACTGGGCCGACTATATAAGGGTATCACTAAGGTATATTGCACATGTGTATCCTTAGAACTGCATGTCAATGTACCCTAGAAGGAACATACACACGTCTTTCGGCAACATATGATAAATTTAATTTCATTCTGGCAGATTTAGAGTCGTATGCTTACAATGGGACAAATTAATGGAAAACAATTTATAGCAAACTTGATACATATGGAAGCTATTGCTGCATCTGTACCAATTTTAACAAAAAGCAATAACGTCATTCAAGTCCCAATGTGATACGTTGGGCAAAATTTCGTGTTAATCGGACAAACATTAGGAGTGCACCATTTATGTAAAATCGGTGCACCATTTATGTAAAATCCGACGAATATATGTGTGTTTGTGTGGGAGCTATATCGAAATCTGAATCGATTTTTCCGAAACTTACCACACACCACTCTACACTTAATTCAGTACGATATGCCAAATTTCGTGCAAATCGAAGGATATATAGGGACTTTTGTGAACCATTTACCTTAAATCGATCGAAAATATATATGGGAGCTATATCTAAATCTGAACCGATTTTCATGAAATATAACACACATCATTCTAGACCTAATTCATTACGCTGTGCCAAATTTCCTGCAAATCGAAGGGTATATAGGGACTTTGGGCACCATTTACATAAAATCGGACGTAAATATATATGGGAGCTATATCGAAATTTCAATCGATATTCACGAAATTTAACACACATCGTTCTAGACTTAATTTAGTACGCTATGTAAAATTTCGTGCAAATCGAATGATATATAGGGACTTATGTGCACCATTTACTGAAAATCGGAGAAAAATATATATGGTAGCTATATCTAAATCTGAACCGATTTTCACGAACATTAACACACATCGACCTAGACCTTATTCAGTTCGATATGCCAAATTTCGTGCAAATCGAAGGATATATAGGGACTTTGGTGCACCATTTACATAAAATCGGACGAAAATATGTATGGGAGCTATTTCTAAATCTGAACAGATTTGCCCGAAACTTAACTACCACAATGTGGTGAAGCTGTGATTTTCATGCTAGTTTAAGAAATTGATTTATCTTTTTAAAAATAGAATTTAATACCTTGTCTTTCTTTTCTTCACAACAATGTAACTTTTTAACATTTACCCCCATTCTATCTATTTTCAGATATTCCTCACAATAACTTATTCAACAAAAGAATCGACAACAGTGTTCCAGTAAATGTGAAGAAGAAGAGTAGTGCTCACCCACACAGTCATACGAGAAATAAAATGCATTCAAAAGAAATTGAATACAATCTTTTCTAGTAGTTCTTCATCTTGCATTGTTCGGATTTTCAAGAATATAAAGAGACAATTGCGCAGGAAATCGACAACGAGGGGAAGCCGAAGAAGGTGAAATAATCTAAGAAGGAGGCAAGGGGTGTTTTATAAAATATCCTCTAAATTGAATTGTTTTCCTTTAGACCTCGCTATTTTTGTACACACACTCACCCACACACACACGCATAATCAACTGTCAATATGTTTTGTTTGTCTGTGTATTGGAAAACTGTGCAAATATTTACAACAACGACAACGTTATTAGGGGTGTCATCAACCGCGTCATTGACCCAGTGTTTGGTATGCAAAACAACAACAACAACAAATGGAAAATGTTGAAAAAATTGTCGCTATCAAGAATAGAAGCAGCAGAAAAACTCGAATCAGACAACAACTTAATACAAACAAATATCTCCCAACCCATCTCCGTCGAGATATTTTCCATTCCGATAATAATAGCCGGCATTGTCACAATCCGCAGCGCCACAAAAAGAACATTAGCATCCACATCGAGGTTATCAATCAAAGTGTCATTGTCATCCATTCACTTGCTGACATTGTGGTCCTTGTCAACAGCAACCGTAAACAAACAGCAGGATCATCGGCATCAGCAGCACCCGTTGGAGCTCAAATTCCCTTTAAGTTGTCATAGTCGGAAAAACAAACAACCACACCACAAACAACATCACCACCACCACCAGGCACACCAGCAATCGGAGAATAATATTGACTTCCTGCTTCCAAATTGTTGGAAGCTTTCTAAGTTCTGCCAAATGTTAAGCCTGGGTCTGAATGCTTCGTCGTTATAGTATTTAAGCTGAGACCGGTGTGGCCTTGAAAAAACAAAATTCTAAAATGGACGATGATACGATACAAAAGTATCCCACAGCAACGGAACACCAAGATGACCACCACCAGGAGGAGATAACATCGGGTGAGGGCCACCAAGAGGTGGGCACTGAAACGGACAGCAAAATGACGCCGCATCAGCCTCCCGAAGAGCCGGATTCGATACAAATGGAAATGGGAGCCCTCAATAAGTCTGACAAGGCTGTCTCCACCTATGGTATACCCGACCTGGAAGATTATCAGCGGGCCGTGACCTATGAATTGGTTTTCAATTCTCTGCTCGAAAAGAAAATACAAGCCATGAAACGGGACTGTGAGGAGCGTAAGCGGAACAAACGTTTAAAGCGGAAATCCATAGGGCGGATTTTCCTTGCCAAGAGGCTATTCAGCAGTGTGGATTCACGTAAAAGCTCAATGCTTAGTGAATCGGCTGGGGGCAGTGTGGTCATGCAGGCCCATTCGGAGCCAACCACCCCACAGAAGCTAATGAAAATGCCAACAACTAAAACTGCCATTCGTAAGGATCATGCGGCCCAGTCATTGGACATTGAAACCGATCACAGTATATCCTCGGTCCAAAGTCCACCGCTTTCTAGTCATCAAACAACGCAACAGGTGCGTCAATCACCGACCAGCAGGTCCAAATCGAAATCGAACACTGCCAGTTCAGAGACACAAAAAACGCAGCAGCAGCAGCAGTCGCCGCCTCATCCTCCAGGTGCAACGGCCGAGGACAGCATTGCCAGTACGTTGAGTAATTCCTCGGGCAAAATGCTCAAGCACAATGTTTTGGTTATGGCTCAGACCCATGGTACCCCCACAGAGGTTCAAACCTCAACATCATCGGGGGATTCCAGGCCGGAACAAAAACGTTCTTCTGTGCCAGTACACCCGGCTAGTCATTCACGTGGCGAAGTCACCTGTGATACCAGCTCCCTGGCCAGTGGTTATGAAAATGGCGCAGGAGCTCGCCTAAACTCCCACACCATTTGTGAGGATAGCCTGACCTCAATACGGGATAGCATTGAAAGTTTATCCTTTGCCAGTTCACGGTGTACGGTGAGTTTTGGAGCCACTGAAGTTATACCCGAGGATATAAGCTATGAGCGAATAAAGGCAGCAGCTGCCAAGCGGCAACGTATATTGGAAGCCAAGTCAATCAGTGCTCAATGCAGCCCCATACTGCCGTCGCGGCATGTAATACGTACCATGGTGCATGCACCACCCAAACCAATGTCACCTCCCATAACAAAAAGCCCTCTGACAGTAGTGGGTCCAGCGAGCAGCAATCAACCACCCATCAATATCATAGAACCCCTACCCTTAGCCGAACCGGAAACCATGGAAACCACAGATGCCACATCGCGAAGACGCTTCCTGCCCAATCAGTTTTCCTATACGGATAGCCTCTTCGAGTCACGCAACATTTCACGACAAAACACTTCGGAGGATAGTGCAAATCTCACCGTCAGCACGCTGCTCAATCAAAGTGATTCCATGTCCTTACATGCCTCTCCCACGACAGCCACATCCACGGCAATACCCGATTTCCTAGGGCGAACATCCGGGCGACCCGTCAACATCAGCGATCGTTTTAAATCGAAAAGTACCAGCGTTTTGGTAGCCTTGGGTAATGGCCGTACTAGGCCTCCACCACCAATGCCACCGCCATGTGAAACGGCCCAACCATCACCGGTGGCATTGGCCTCACCACCCGAGCTGCCAACACTTCCAATAAGCGAACTCCAGCAATTGCACATCGCAAGCAATATTAAGCAGAAAATCTTAGTAGATAGTTTCAAATTAGTTACCAAAACGCAAATAGCTCCTAGCACCATCGCCACGACCCCCACCGCCCACACGAACATCCCCATGACCAGTGATATACCAACACAATCATTGCACATTGTTACCATGGCCTCTGCCACATCAGAACTGCCTCAACAATATCCTGTGATCGAATCGTATTCTTCTTCAACGATGGGAGGGCCAGTAGCGGATTTTCGTTCGCGAGGTCCCGAAAATGCCTTCATAAATGGTGGGGTCTCTGCCGCTCCTGCTGCCATTGTCACCACCACTTCCTCCTCGCTCAACGATGATACGGCCAAATTACATCGCATGACCTCCACATCGACTGGGTCGAGTATTGCTCCCACAGGTTGTTGCACCACAACGAAATCATCGACATCACGTCTGAAGGAGAAGCAACGTTTTCCAGCAGCAGCACACATCATTCCATCGGGTCAGAGCGGTAGCGATGATGAATATCGCAGGAAGAAGAGAAAATATAGTAAGTACCAGGAGAAAAATATATTTTTAAGGACCTAACATAGGTGTGGATTTTTGAAAAATGTTTTTTTTTTTCAAGAACCTATCATAGGCGTATATTTATATTTGTAACAACAATCAAAAGGAAACGGGATAGACACAACGTTCCTTTTGAGAAAATGCATAGAATCACTTTTTAAATCGATTTATGCATGTCCGTCCGTATGTCCATGTTAAATTGTAAATAAAGTACAGGTCGCATTTTTGATTCGAATTGAATGAAATTTGGCACAGCTCATTTATTTGGCCCAAGGACGAACCCTATTGAAATTGGGAAAAATCGGTTCAGATTTAGATATTGCTCCCATGTATATTTTCGCTCGATTTAAGGTAAATTGTGCACCAAAGTACCAATATATCTTTCGATTTTCACGAAATTTGGCATAGCATACTTAATTAAGTCTAGAACGATGTGTGTTAAGTTTCATGAAAATCGGTTCCGATTTAAATATGGCTCCCATATATATTTTCGTCCGATTTTATGTAAATGACACACCAAAGTCCCTACATATCCTTCGATTTGCACGAAATTTGGCATAGCTTACTGAATTAAGCCTAGAACGATGTGTGCTAAGTTTCGTGAAAGTCGGTTCAGATTTAGATATGGCTCCCATATATATTTTCGTCCGATTTGAGGTAAATGGTGCACCAAGGTCCGAATATATATTTCGATTTGCACGAAATTTGGCATAGCGTACTGAATTGAATCTACAATGATGTGTGCTAAGATTCTTGAAAATCGGTTCAGATTTACATATAGCTCCCATATATATTTTCGCCGATTTTATGTAAATAGTGCACCAAAGTCCCTATATATTCTTCCATTTGCGCGAAATTTGGCATAGCGTAATGAATTGAGTTTGGAATGATGTGTGTTCAATTTCGTGAAAATCGGTTCAGATTTAGATATAGCTCCCATATATATTTTCGGCCGATTTTAGGTAAGTAGTGTATCAAAGTCCATATATATCTTTCGATCTGCACGATATTTAGCATAGTGTACTGAATTAAGTCTAGAGTGATGTGTGTTTGGTTTCGTGAAAATCGGTTCAGATTAAGATATATCTTCCACATATTCATATATATTCGTCCGATTTTTCCTAAATAGTGTACCAAACTCATAATGTTTGTCCGATTAACACGATTTTGTGCACAACGTATCAAAATGAGACTTGAATGACGTTTTGCTGAAATATATCGATCGGGTGTATGATTGAAATTAAATGTTTAACAGTGCGGGGTATCGAATAGCATGTATCAATTTTGCTATAAATCGTTTTCCATAAATTTGTCCCATGGTACGAAGACGACTAAAAATCTTCCCGAATGAAATTAAATTTAGCATAGGTTGTAGAAGGGCATGAATATGTTCCTTCGAGGGAACATTGGTATGCAATTGTTAGGATATACCCAAATTGGTGAAGGGTATCATAGACTCGATCCAGT